>NW_026714229.1:0-24782 GCF_029784015.1 Lycium ferocissimum
TCTATCCATATTCATAGTCATATCTCGTCAATACGTTCATTCACATACAATGTCGATTTCCATACTCTCAATATCATTTATAACATGATTATATTCATAAAGCATCAAGAATCATCACTCGTTCCAAACGTTTACTCAAAAGTGCTACTATTCACACATTCATGACCTATTACTTATATTCTTTGGTAATCCAAGTGTTTCATCTTCTAAATACTTTATATAACATGGAAACATCATAAAACTCACCTTGGATGGTGTAGGATTGAACCTTGGTGGCATACACCTCACTTGAGCCAAACCCTAGATTTTCCTTCACTTGAATTTCTTGCTTTTGATGAACTTTAATGGTTTCTCTTACTTTGATTCACTTGGTTTGATGATAATCACCTTTGATTTCCTTTGAATCCTTGTTCACAAAATATTTATGAAGCCCTAGAAGTCTTAGAGAGAAGTAGAGAGATGTTGGAAATGAAATAATGAAGTTGGAAACTCATTTAAAGACTTAGAACATTTCAGTTCGTCGGGTGTTCCACGGACCGTTCCACGATCCGTGGAACCCAGTGTAGTCCGTGAAACTGGTCGTGGTTCATGACCAGTCAGTTGGCTTCTCTGCTGGCAGTTCCACGGACCCATCCACGGTCCATGAAACACACTGCTGGCCGTGGGGCGGCCGTGAAACCCCTTTGCCACACCAAATTCGATCCCGTCGTCTCGTTTGATCTCCAATCCTTATGGAACATTCTTAGCACTTGTTTATCACTTCATTAGCAATCTAAGGTGCGTTATATCTCTTCCCCAACACATCATTAAGTTGTCATCAACTTACTACTCATAAATCCTTTTCGATACTTATCGTAAACATGGCCTTCTCTTGGCAACTTTCTCCTCTAACATCGAATGTCTTTCAAATCCTATTTAGAATCACCAAATGCTATTTCTTACTTATTGAAACATCACATACTTCATATTCCTCATTAGCCTATTCACTGTGCATCAACGGAGAATTTTCCGAGGTGTAATGTTACACCTCGTATTTTGTACATTTGGATATTCCGAACTAACCGCGGGAAGTTAAAGACAAGGCCATTTTCGACTTTGTTTTAAGACGTAAGTCGTTTATGAATTATGTTGGAAGGAGACATTAAGGAAAATTTGGGGCCAAAAGTTATTTATAGAAAGTTGGCCATTTTATGAAAATAGCCATAAGTGGCCGGCCACATGGGGTGTGGGCCATGGCCACATGGATGGCTATTACATGTTGTTAAAAGATGATAAGGCAAGAGAATTAGTCATCTTTTCCACTTGGAAATTTCAAGAAGTTTGAAGAAACTTGGAGGGAAAGAAAAAGAAAAATCTAGAAAATTTGAAAAAAATTTGAGGGAAAATATATGCACATGACCGGCCATGTGCTATGCAATATATATATATATGAGTGATAACAATACAAGGCACTCATCATTTTCATTCTAGAGAATTCAAGAGAAAGGAAGGAAAAGAGAGAGAGAGTCTCTCGGCCAAGGGCTGGCCGAGAGTGGTGCCTCCCCTTTTGCTCATGGAAAAATTATTTTTCTTCTAGTTTGTGCCTAAATGGAAGGTCCTCTATCATGTGGAGTAGTTGTTGGAAGAAAGAAACCATTTGCTTGGCAAGAACAACCTTGGCCGAGAGAGTGAGAGAGTTGTGAAGTCAAGTGGGAGAAGGTATGCTTCTGTCACACCCTAATTTCCGATAGGGTATGATGGGCACCCGACCCTTACCTAGGGTCGAGCGAACCCGCCGACTATCGTAATACTCTTAACCATCGGGCCCACAAAACATAACATACGCACGTAATGAAAATTTTTCAGAAAACAAACATGCCTTTCGTTTTTTTTTTCAAATCAAATAAAATCTGCAATCGTATGAAAACTGTAATATAAGGCACAACAGCACTTCGGCTTATATAGCCGCTCGCCAAACACATCGGTAGCGTAATGCATACAAACACACCGACTTACATAGCCGCTTACAAACAGACCCGACATATCATACACTCGACAACACCGCAAAGTCTCTATTAACATCTCAGATACCATACAAGCACTCGGACGCGGCGGCATTCGGAAGAAATGGAACTCGCCAATCCAGCTGGAACATCTTACGCTAACATCACCTACTCATCCGTGGGTACACGTGGCATGAAACGCGACCCCGAAGAAAAGGGGTCGATGCGGAATATGTGCGTATGTAAAGCATAGTATGCAAAGCGTAAAAAGTACAGAAAATGAAGTCGTAATAACCCAATTACCCAAGTACTTACATCCGACACACAAATCATACATACTCATACCGAATACATCATAATACATATCATATATGAAATAACATTAACCGATGTGGGATTTGCCTAAACCAATGTGGGATTTGCCTCATCATTGGGTTTGCCCCACCACGGGTTGCCGACACAAACGGATCATACTCATCATCATCATATCATATACGGTCCAAATGGAACCCGGCGGACGGAACGTGGTCGCCACCCTATCTGGCGCCACAACACAGCATAACACCAGAAGTTCAAATCTCCGTATCCCCATCACACATCATAACACCATACACAGCATAACACCAAATATAAATGGAACCCGGCCCTCTAGTGAGGGGCGCGGTGAACCATAACACAGCATAACACCGGAGTATATTATAGTGCGCACGATCACATACCGGCCCGGGATCCGGTGAAAGAGGTAACAACAGAACGCACGAGCAGATCGTAAGTATCTATAATCATACACATCATCATTTCAAACTCAACCAAATAACCAAAGCGAACTATTAGTTCAAACCAAAACGATAGTCAAATCGGGTTTTCTTCCGAATCTCTCTCGGAAGCATATCAAACAAGAACTTCAAAAACCATAGTTGCGTATCAAAATCATAGGCATAAAATCCTTATTTCCAACTCGACGGATAAATAAATAATCATGCTTGGGATCGGAAAAGTGGTCGTATTAAGTCCCTTTTTAAAAAATAGGTCATTTAAAACCAACATAGAAAAGTCGCGGGACCCACGGACGAGCGTCAACCCAATCCGGGCCCGCCTATAAAAATTTAAGTCCTTACTCGTCATGAAATCATTTGCGAAGAAATCAAAGCGATCCGAGCTCTCTCTTGAAAGTTACGGTCGTTCGTAGTTTCGAAATCGTTTAGGAACGTATCTTTTTTGAAAACAAAACTCTTTTGAAAGTATAACTCTTTTGCAACCTTAGAAATTTAATCATACAAAAGACGTAAGGATCATAACTCGATCGCATTAAGGATACGAATATCAAGAAACATATAAGAATCGTTTACACAACATTTCAAACTCAATCATATCAAAGACATACGAGCCATAGCCTGACCATACTAAGGATACCAACATCAAAAGAAAATACGAATCACAAACATACTCGAAACGTAAGAATGGAGTTACCCCGAGGCACAAATCATGTCATACCTTAATCCCGTCTAAGACATGCCAAAAGAAAAGAAGGGTAAGCTTCACATACCTCGTCTATTCTCGAAGCTAATCCAATCTTACGTCGCGAACTTCCCAAGCTCTACAATACGCCATTAAGAATCAAATATTAGCTAAGAGCATTTAGGAACCCGATTCCAAACGAATACCAAATTCTGCAGAAAATTGGGCAGCATTTCTCCTGCAAATACACCAACCCCGAGATTTCAACTCGGCCAATTTCAACAACAACAACACCAACAACCAAACTACAACATCAACAATCAATTCAAAATGCATTTCTAACATTAGTAGCTCTTTTTACATAACTTCACAACATTCATAATATTCCGACATACTTACTTCCATCACTTACATTGAAACCAATATCAACATTTATACGTTCGATTACTAATCCACAACCATACGGACAATATTCAAGAACGCTTTAAACAATTCACACAATTTTCCAAACAACCAAAACCATATCCCAACTCACCGAAATTGTCTCCAAACCCGAGAACAACACCAAACACATTCTTCCCTTCCAAATTCATAATTTACACCAACAACAATTCCAACAATACCAACATTAACCATAATATTTCCAATTTCAAAATACTTCATAAACATTCCATATGGTGTTTGTCCCATATTTCCATCAGAACCATTTTATAACGATTTCTGACTCCTTCTCAGTAAATAAACCAATATTAACACAAATAGAAAGAGATTCATACCTTTCCCTCGATAATGCTATATATTTACTCCTCCACCTTAAACTTAAGCCACAAAGCCTCAATACGAGTTTTGAAGCCGCAACTATCTGTTGCCTGGACCGGAATTTGAGAATTATACCTCGTTTCGGGCTAAAAGTTAGTGGTGAAAGGTTGGGGAATTTTCTAGAATATTTGGGATGATTTTGGTCTGATTTTTTTTGGCTGAAAATGAGGGGTTAAGCCCCTTTATAAAGCGTCGTTGCCGAAGTCTTCTTGCGATGCGATGCTTGGCGGACCTCTTTATGCTTGATCCTTGTTCATCGCGAAAATTATTTCGAGACCTAAAACTTTTATATACCGATCTCTTTATTTGCATACCGGATATGTCCAAAACTCCATACAATCTGTATAACTTATTCAACATCCCAAACTTTTTCTTATTCCAAATTTACCCTTAACACTCCATACCAATGAAAAGATGAATATGCAACTTGTGCATTAAAACAAAAACAAAATCGGGAATTAAAAGTCTTATCCACAACTTGTCGCAATCCAACTTAAAATATTCCAACGTACAAAATACGGAATATAACATCCTTCCCCCCTTTAGAACATTCGTCCTCGAATGTTCAACTAATCGCATAAGGTCTTATAAGGGTCTCGGAGGGGGTTTCCTTTATTACCATAGCATGCTCTCACCTACCAATCATATTTCTTTTTCATCTCTTCTTCAACTTCTCAAATCATTTCCTCCTTCGTTATTTACTTTGCCACGGTACCTTATTACACGCCACGAGTGCCTTAACAAAAGCCATGTCTTTAGTACGTAACCTTCTTATTTTACGAACAACATAACAAGGTCCAATACATATCGGGTTAAACCTTTCCTTCTCGTAATTCCCTTTACTCAACTTGTAACATTCTAGGCACATTATCTCGTGTAGTCTCTTAATCTTTAACTCAAACCCTTCCTTTTTCGTTCCATAGCTTGTTTTTCCCGTTTCACACTTGCCTGCGTATTCTAGCTACGTAGATCACATCATAGCCTTGGCCACTTTTTCACTAGACTTCACTTATTTTCATAACAACCCTCATTGTATGACACTTCTTAACCCTTTATCCTCTCTAGTCCACTTTGTCCTTAATATTTCACGAGTTGTCTTAGCATTCATACTATCACACTTCATTTTCCTCTGTACTTTTGTCTTAATCTCACTATTACCATCGGCACGACCTTTCAAGTCGTATTACAAACCCGTATCTCATTCCCTTTCTTTTTTTTTTTCTAGGAAAATTTCGGCAGAGTTTCCTCTATATTTCTTACTACCTCAAAACCTGTACACAGGAAATACCAACAATGCCTCACAGGGCCAACATATATATACGCATATCATATCATATCGCGACCCATACGGGGCTCCCAATATCATCAACAAGTACACAAATAATAAACATACCTCGTATGCCCAACTCAAAAGCACTGTTACACTTTCTTGTTTACTTTCCCCCTTTAGTCTTCAACTTGCGTTTCAATCGCAACGCAATATCTTTCCCAACATATATCTTTCATACCTTTGCTTACTGTGTACTTTGTGACTTCCAACATCATCACTCATTTCCTTTTATCGGTGTCATTCTTGTACACGCAATCACAAATCGGGGGTAAGGAGTCCCATCTCCTATGACTTGGCTCATGGCACGATCTCTGGATGTGAAAGAAGAGTAACCATCCTAAATGCCCCGTAGCCTCTGTTTATAAATGTGCGCGCAACACACCATAAACAAGACTCTACTGGACACGACTTTCTTTGCGAGACAACCCCTAGGACGACTGCTGCGATACCACTTTGTCACACCTAATTTCCGATAGGGTATGATGGGCACCGACCCTTACCTAGGGTCGGCGAACCCGTGACTATCGTAATACTCTTAACCATCTTGGGCCCACAAAACATAACATACGCACGTAATGAAAATTTTTCGAGAAAACAAACATGCCTTTCATTTTTTTTTTTTTTCAAATCAAATAAAATCGCAATCGTATGAAAATTGTAATATAAGGCACAACGACACCGGCTTATATAGCCGCTGCCAAACACATCGGTAGCGTAATGCATACAAACACACCGACTTACATAGCCGCTTCCAAACAGACCCGACATATCATACACTCGACCTTTGTCTGCAAAGTCTCTATTAACATCTCAGATACCATACAAGCACTCGGACGCGGCAGCATTCCGGAAGAAATGGAACTCGCCAATCCGGTGGAACATCTTCGCTTTAACATCACCTACTCATCCGTGGGTACTGCGTGGCATGAAACGCAGCCCCCGAAGAAAGGGGTCAGTACGGAATATGTGCGAGTATGCAAAAGCGAGTAAAAGTACGAAAATGAAGTCGTAATAACCCAATTACCCAAGTACTTACATCCGACACACAAATCATACATACTCATACCGAACACATCATAATTTGTCATATGAAATAACATTAAACGATGTGGGATTTGCCTAAACCAATGTGGGATTTGCCTCATCATTGGGTTTGCCCCACCAGGCTCGACACAAACGGATCCATACTCATCATCATCATATCATATACGGTCCAATGGAACCGGCGGACGGAACGTGGTCGCCGCCTATCCGGCGCACAACACGGCGATAACACCAGAAGTTCAAATCTCCGTATCCCCATCACACATCATAACACCATACACAGCATAACACCAAATATAAATGGAACCCGACCCTCTAGTGAGGGGCCCGGTGAACCATAACACAGCATAACACCGGAGTATATTATAGTGCGCACGATCATCACCGGCCGGGATCCGGTGAAAGAGGTAACAACGAACGCACGAGCGGATCGTAAGTATCTATAATCATACACATCATCATTTCAAACTCAACCAAATAACCAAAGCGAACTATTAGTTCAAACCAAAACGATAGTCAAATCGGGTTTTCTTCCGAATCTTTCTCGGAAGCATATCGAACTTCAAAAACCATAGTTGCGTATCAAAATCATAGGCATAAAATCCTTATTTCCAACTCGACAGATAAATAAATAATCATGCTTGGGATCGGAAAAGTGGTCGTATTAAGTCCCTTTTTAAAAAATAGGTCATTTAAAACCAACATAGAAAAGTCGCGGGACCACGGACGAGCGTCAACCCAATCCGGGCCCCTATAAAAATTTTAAGTCCTTACTCGTCATGAAATCATTTGCGAAGAAATCAAAGCGATCCGAGCTCTCTCTTGAAAGTTACGGTCGTTCGTAGTTTCGAAATCGTTTAGGAACGTATCTTTTTTGAAAACAAAACTCTTTTGAAACAAAACTCTTTTGAAAAGTATAACTCTTTTGCAACCTTAGAAATTTAATCATACAAAAGACGTAAGGATCATAACTCGACCGCATTAAGGATACGAATATCAAGAAACATATAAGAATCGTTTACACAACATTTCAAACTCAATCATATCAAAGACATACGGACCATAGCCACTGACCATACTAAGGATACCAACATCAAAAGAAAATACGAATCACAAACATACTCAAAACTTAAGAATGGAGTTACCCGGAGGCACAAATCATGTCATACCTTAATCCCGTCTAAGACATGCCAAAAGAAAAGAAGGGTAAGCTTCACATACCTCGTCTATTCTCGAAGCTAATCCAATCTTACGTCGCGAACTTCCCAAGCTCTACAATACGCCATTAAGAATCAAATATTAGCTAAGAGCATTTAGGAACCCGATTCCAAACGAATACCAAATTACGCAGAAAATTGGGCGAGCATTTTCCCTGTAAATACACCAACCCCGAGATTTCAACTCGGCCAATTTCAACAACAACAACACCAACAACCAAACTACAACATCAACAATCAATTCAAAATGCATTTCTAACATTAGTAGCTCTTTTTACATAACTTCACAACATTCATAATATTCCGACATACTTACTTCCATCACTTACATTGAAACCAATATCAACATTTATACGTTCGATTACTAATCCACAACCATACGGACAATATTCAAGAACGCTTTAAACAATTCACACAATTTTCCAAACAACCAAAACCATATCCCAACTCCGAAATTGTCTCCAAACGAGAACAACACCAAACACATTCTTCCCTTCCAAATTCATAATTTACACCAACAACAATTCCAACAATACCAACATTAACCATAATATTTCTAATTTCAAAATACTTCATAAACATTCCATATGGTGTTTGTCCCATATTTCCATCACGAACCATTTTATAACGATTTTACGGCTCCTTCTAAAGTAAATAAACCAATATTAACACAAATAGAAAGAGATTCATACCTTTCCCTCGATAATGCTTATATATTTACTCCTCCCACCTTAAACACACAAGCCACAAAGCCTCAATACGCAGTTTGAAGCCGCAACTATCTGTTGTACGGACCGAATTTGAGAATTATACCTCGTTTCGGGCTAAAAGTTAGTGGTGAAAGGTTGGGAATTTTCTAGAATATTTGGGATGATTTTGGTCTGATTTTTTTGGCTGAAAATGAGGGGTTAAACCCCTTTATAAAGCTGCCCGAAGTCAACGTACATGTGATCTTTGTATTTCGACCCCTTCTATGTGATCACTGTTCATCCGCGGAAATTATTTCGAGACCTAAAACTTTTATATACCGATCTCTTTATTTGCATACCTGGATATGTCCAAAACTCCATACAATCTGTATAACTTATTCAACATCCCAAACTTTTTCTTATTCCAAATTTACCCTTAACACTCCATACCAATGAAAAGATGAATATGCAACTTGTGCATTAAAACAAAAACAAAATCGGGAATTAAAAGTCTTATCCACAACTTGTCGCAATCCAACTTAAAATATTCCAACGTACAAAATACGGGATATAACAGCTTCAATCTTATTTTTCATGTTTCATGGATAATTTGAGCATGTTGTGATATGTAAAATGAGTGAGATACATGGAAGTGTCATGTTAGTGTGTGGCCGTGTAGTGTGTGTTGTGTTGGAGTAAGAGATTAATTGTATTCAACATGTTTGTGTGTTGTTGTAATGTGTAGAAAATGAATGAAATTCATTTGATTATGTATGTTGGTGTTGGCCGTGAGTTGTATATGGAATATATGGCCGTATATATATTGATGAATTATGGAGGAATGGTGAGCAAGTTTTATTTAGTATTTTGGTGGTTGTGTTATGAATGTTATGTTGCAAATAAAAGCTTAATGAACTTAGTGAAGTTTTAGTAGTTGGAGGCTTGTTTTGGAAGATTATGTAAATGGAATATGATGTTCTTGCATGAATAGGAATACAATGTTGTTAGTATGATGTTGTTAAGGTGTAAATTATTAAGTTGTTATTGTTCTTATGGGAGTTAAAAGATCTTGAAGGAAGTAGTATGTTGATTGAATTGTTAGAATGTACTTTGGGTTGATTCTTGAAATTGTTGATATGATTATTGGCATTATTGTGGATGGTTTGGCCGGGTTGAATTCCCGGATTGTTGTCGATTGAAATTGGCCAAGTTGAACTTGGTGGGATGGAGTATTTACAGGGGAAATGCTGCCGAAATTTCGGTAGGCAAGTGTTACCTTAAGGTTGAACTTCTAAATGCTCTAATTGACGTTTGGTAAATGTGACCAATTTGTAGATTTTGGTGAATTTGGAACTTGAGTTTGGAGGAGCGTAAGAAGCGGAAAAAGGTATGTAAGGCTTCACCTTCCTTCTTTGGCATGTCTTAGATGAAATAGGCTTGAATACGTGTCTCGGGTATTACTCTAATTCTAGAAATCCGAGCTTGAACTTGACTACTATTCATTCGGTAGAGGAATTGAATTAAATGCTCATGAATAGTTAAAAGAATTGTCTAGACACCTAGAACTTGCATGAATAAGATCCGACTACCCTAAAACTCTCATAAGTAATGTCATGAAAAATATTATATGTAAATTGTGTACGCCGCCTCATTTGACTCGAGGTGGGCCCACTATTCCCTAACTTCCTCCTATGGCTCCATTTGGCTTATTTCCGTACTACCGTTAAAGGAAATTTTTGGACATCATTCCGACTACTAAATAATAGTTGTTTTAACTGGTCCATCGATTCCAAGGCTTGATTTTCTTCCTAAAGGTTCATAAATGTTTTCCAAAGTATTCATTTTCCTCTAAATCCAAGTTGTACGGTTTTGAAAGTTTTCATGACTAAAGCGATGACTATGATTCTATGATGACAAAGATGATGCTAAATATGAGAAAATGTCTATGACACGATATGCTATGTCTATGACACGATATGCTATGATATGATACGAAATGACATGTTCTACGCTCTCTTAATACGTTATCCTCCGTTGGTAGTCTCGCCTTATAATCATTGGTCCTTCAAGGTGAGACAAAGCGACCCTGATTACTCCATAATGCGATCGGAGGTTTCCGACCTTACGTCCTCCGGCGAGTACATGAATTTCTTTGGGCTCTCATGCATGCCATACTGTATATGGGTTGGGGGGATGGGATACATGTATATGTGGGGTATGGGAAGGGAGACATTTTTCATTGCCACCAGTCGGTGGCTTATCATCCCGGACACAGGATGCCCGGATGCGGGATATATGGGCGAGCCGACGTATTTCGGCGCTATGTGGGCGAGCCGACTTATTCGGCGCTATGATACCATATGACCAGATAAGCATGCATGGCATCCGCCCCCAGGGGCACTCATATGCACTGAGTCACGGACTTTACATGATATGTTCCGTATGCACGACATTACGACTTTACATGATATGTTCCACATGTACAGGTTACAGCTTTACACATGATATGTCCTATATGTACAGGTTACCTGTTCCATATGTATAGCTTACTCCCTTACACATGATATGTCTCATATGTACAGGATACTCCCCTTCTACATGATATGTTCTACATCTCCATACTGTTATTACATGATTACATCCCCTGCGAGTTGCTTTTCATGCCTTGCATACTCGGTACATGGCTTCAACTGACCCTCTTCTTCGGGGGCTGCGTTTCATGCCGCGCAGTATACACGAATGAAATTTAGTGAATCTAGCATAGAGGATATTCCAGCAGAGTTGGTAGGCTCCACTTGTCCCGGAGTGCTGCCGAGTCAGAGTATAGATGCTATGATGCTTTGATCGAAGTTAGAGACTTTGCAGACAGAGTCGTGGGTAATGGGTTGTCAGTTTGTAAGCGGCTCCAACAGCCGACATGTTATTACGTCTCGTGTTATGAGTCTTATATGTTGTTAGATTCTATTTATGGAAAAAAAAACTTCTGTGTATTCATTTCTTACTAATTCATAAGTTCATATGTGTAATAAGAGTCAGCGGGTTCGCTCGGCTCCGTATATGGGGTCGGGTGCCCATCACACCGTAGTAAAGTCAGGGTGTGACATGTAACAAGAAGTCAGCTAAATTTCAGTGGAATGACGCTTGTGAGCGTAGTTTCCAAGAGTTGAAGGACAGATTAACCTCAGCTCCAGTCTTAACACTCCCAGAAGGGCCAGATGGCTATGTTGTATATTGCGATGCTTCCGGTGTTGGGCTAGGATGTGTATTAATGTAGCATGGAAAAAGTCATTGCTTATGCCTCGAGACAGCTGCAGAAACGTGAAAAGAACTACCCAACCCATGATCTCGAATTGGCTACGATTGTTCATGCATTAAAAATGTGGAGACATTATTTGTATGGTGTGCGTATTGATATCTATACGATCCGCACAGCCTTCAATATATTTTCAAACAAAGGAGTTGAATGCAAGGCAAAGGCGGTGGTTAGAATTATTGAAGGATTATGATGTGAGTATTTTATACCACCCCAGGAAGGCAAATGTAGTAGCCGATGCACTTAGCCGCCGATCAATGGGTAGTTTATGTGAAGTTCCCTCGGAAAAGAAAGAATTGGTTCATGAGCTCCACCAACTAGCTAATCTTGGAGTACGTCTAATTGATTCAGGTGACACAGGGATTGGTATTCATGATCCCACAATTTCGTCCTTGGACATGGAAGTAAAAGAGCATCAATATGAAGATCCTCAATCGAGCCATTATAGAGATACATGTCATGCAAAAAAGAAGTATCCATTTGAAATTTCCATAGAAGGAGTTCTCAAGTACCGAGGCAGGTTATGTGTTCCGAACGTTGCAGAATTACGCCACCGAATCTTAGAAGAAGCTCATTACTCTCGGTATTCTATTCATCAGGAGCAACAAAGATGTATCATGATCTTAAGTTGATATATTGGTGGGATGGCATGAAAAGAGACATAGCGAGAATTTGTAGCACTGATAATGCCCAAATTGCCAGCAAGTGAAGATAGAACATCAAAAGCCAGGGGGATTATTGCAAGCAATGGAAATTCCTACGTGGAAATGGGAAGTGATCAATATGAATTTTATTGTAGGACTACCCCGTTCTCGAGGCAAGTATGATTCTATATGGGTGATCGTGGACAGACTCACGAAATCAGCTCATTTTCTTCCAGTCAGAACTACATACTCAGTCGAAGATTATGCAAGATTGTATCTTAAGGAAATTGTGAGACTTCATGGTATTCCGATATCCATTATTACAGACAGAGGGGCACAATTTACAGCCAAATTCTGGAAATCTTTCCAAGAAAGTCTAGGTACTCAAGTAAGGCTCAGCACGGCATTTCATCATCAGACTGATGGACAAGCTGAACGTACCATACAGACCTTGGAGGATATGCTAAGGGCATGTGTTCTAGATTTCGGTGGTAGTTGAGACGACCACTTACCCCTAATCGAATTTGCCTACAATAATATCTACCATTCCAGTATCCAAATGGCTCCGTATGAAGCGTTATATGGAAGGAATTGCAGATCTCCAATTGGATGGTTTGAAGTCGGAGAAGTGCAATTAATAGGCCCCGAGATGATTCAACAAGCTGTAGAAAAAGTCAAGGTGATCCGAGATTGATTGTTGACAGCCCAAAGTCGCCAAAAATCTTATGCGGACAACCACCGGCGAGATCTAGAATTTCAGGTCGACGATTGGGTGTTCTTGAAGGTATCACCAATGAAAGGGGTGATGAGATTTGGTAAGAAAGGAAAGTTAAGTCCTCGATATATTGGACCCTACAAAATCATCCGCAAGGTGGGTCGAGTGGTGTATGAATTGGACTTGCCTTCAGAGCTTGAATTAGTTCATCCAGTTTTCCATGTCTCAATGCTCCGCAAGTGCGTTGGAGATCCTACGAAGATTGTGCCAACAAATGATGTCCAGGTGACAGAAAGGCTAGCTTATGAAGAAGTGCCCATTGCCATATTAGACAGGCAAGTACGAAGACTTCGGAATAAGGAAGTAGCTTCAGTTAAAGTCTTATGGCAAAATAACAACCGAGAAGAGATAACTTGGGAAGCGGAAGAGAAGATGAAATCCACATATCCGCATTTATTTCAGCCCCCAGAAGAGATCTATGATGAAACATCGAGATTTTAAGGTATGTATGTTTTTCTTTTATGCATATGAGCCGTGTGTGGCCAATCTATATTGCTATTGTGTTGTGGCCATGTGAGGCAATGTTATTATGGGTTGTTGTGACAGGATGGTAATGCCATGTTATAGGGGAAACTCTGGTGAAATTTTTATAGAATTCCCGATGACTTAACATTCGAGGACGAATGTTCCAAACGGGGGGAAGAATGTTACACCTCGAAAAAATTTCCGTTAGTGTACAGTGAATAGACTAGCGAAGTGTACGATGTATACGATGTTTTGGTAAGTAATAAATAGTGTTTGATGGTCCTAATTAAGATTTCCAAAGACGTTCGAGTTAAGGAAAGAAAGTTGTTAAGGAAAGCGAGTCATAAGTTGTGCGTCGGGCAAAATTACGAGTATCGAGTTAATGATGTTTTAAGGATGCTTTGAGAAAGAGTTATAACGTCCTTTAGGTTGGTATTAAAGTGTTAAATAAGTGTTAGGAAGGTTCCATAAGGATTGGAGATCGAACGAGACGACGGGAACAACTTCGGTGAAACTGTGAGTTTCACGACCATGTTCCACGGACCATAGAACTTTCCACGGACCGGGGAAGGGTCCGTGGAAGTCCCAGCAGAAATGATGGATGGCTGGTCGTGAACCACGACCAGAACCACGGCCAACATAATGTTCCACGGACCGTGGAAGAGTCCGTGGAAGTCCCGACGAATTGGACAAGTTCTGATTATATAAGTTTGTTCCCACTTCATTTATTTCATTTCCACACACTTCTTCAACCTCTCAAGACCTCTAGAACCTTCCATATATTTCATCCACAAGAAAACAAAGGAAATCAAAGATCAATAACAAGAATTGAAGTGAATCAAGTGTATGAAATTCATCAAAGTCATCCAAGTCAAGAAATCCCAAGAAAGGTGAAATAGGGTTTTGGTGCTAGAAGGATACTTCCACTCAAGACTTGTTTCTACACTATATAAGGTAAGTTTCATGGTATTTTCATGATGTTTGGAGTATTGATAAGTTGAAACACTTGGATTGTAGAAGAGTATAGAAAATGGGTCATAAATGTGTGAATAGTATCATTGTTGAGTAGTAGTTGGATTGAATCATGAATATGGATATGTTGTGACTATGAATACGTTATAAATGACATTTAGAACATGGAATAAGTATTGTATGAGAAAGAACACGATAGTGAACCTTGATCATGATTATGGAGAATTTGGAGCGAAATTGTGAAATGTGAATAATGTAAATGAATGACGATTGTCGTTTATGATATTGTGATTGTTGTTATGAATGGTTGGGAGTTGATATGGAATATGGAGGAAGTCATATAAACAAAGGAAACGCTGCCCAGTTTTCTCTAGCTTGAAGAAGCGCGTTCTTATAATAGTGTAGCTAATATCGATACGAATTCTCTTGAAGGTAAAACATGTGCATTAAAGGAGAACAAGCAAGCGAGAGAATAGTTAAATGACGAAGGTATGTAAGGCTCAACCTTTCTTCCTAAGGCATGAATCCTATGCATGATTTTCCTCTCTCTTTATGAAATTCCTATATTCCGAAACACTAAGAGCCTATGTTCATGAATGGTCATATGAGATAATAAATACGCTATGAGTACGATAATGATAATGATAAGTTTAAGCCGAAAGATTCTAGAGATTACGATATGATGTACCTACAAAGTTAATGATGTTTACTATAATCCATTGATGCTTTCCCTATGTGTACTCACCTTAAAACGTTAGTCCCTCCAGGGTGAGATATAACACTTATGATTACTCCATAATGTAATCGGGGGTTCACGACCTTATGTCACCCGGCACAGCTATAGTTGCCCGCAAGTTCTAACGTATGTTTGATGATATATGCATAATGATGTTAAATTATGATGTGCCTATGAGATAACTAATGATGATAAGCATATGGTGTGTATGACGATACGATTCCACCGCACCTAAATGGCCGGGCATGTCACCGCTACGGCGGGCTGCATACGATTACACCGCGCCTAATTGGCCGGACATGTCACTGATAAGGCGGGCTGCTTGAGATTCCACCGTGCCTAATTGGCCGGACATGTCACCGCTACGGTGGGCTGCTATGATTCCACCGCGCATAAAAGGCCGGACACGATCACCACTAGTAATTTACATACGATGGTTACCGGACGCGGGTTAACGATGATGAAGTATGAATGATATGATGATGTATGAATGGTATGATGACGTGTGTATGATATGATGATGTATGTACTATGGTAATTCATACGATATGCTACGTATAATATATGTATAAAATGTATCCATTCGAAGGTTATGTCCTCATCTTATGTCTTATGATTTCTCTATTATGTTCCTTTTATTCATGCCTTACATACTCAGTACAATATTCGTACTGATGTCCGTTTTCTTTGGACGCTCTGTTCATGCCCACAGGTAGGCAGGGAGACGGTGCAGATCTATAGGAGCTAGTAGCTGATTTGAGAGCACTCCATTTTCCGGAGGTGCCATTGATTATTTTTTTGGTACATATGTATATATTCATGATTTGGGCATGACGGGGTCCTGTCCTGTCCATATGTCTAGTACTGTAGTAGAGGCTCGTAGATACGTATGTGTGGGCAATATGGTCTCACTAGTTCTTGTGTATATGTACATATATATATTATTATGATAGCCTAAAGGGCTTATGTTTATAAAGTAAATATGTTTCAAATGTTACTAGTTTTCCATGATTGTGAGCATATAATATGAATGAGAGTAGATGAGTAACAGGATAAGCGGTGTTCGAAGGTTAGTCCCGGATACCTGTCATGGCCTGTAGTCGAGTCGTGACACCACCTCCTGTCTACCTGTGGGCATGAACACAACGTCCAAAAAGAAAGGACATCAGTACGAACATTTCTTGAGTATGTAAGGCGTGAACAATAATAATACATATCGAAGAAATAAAGGAACATCAAGTAGGGAAACAACCTGTCTTGAATGTCACTTAAGACAGGATAATGCATGCTATCTTACACCATAAACATTATATCAAGTATGCATATATAATTCGCCCGACCGTATAGGTATGGTGTGATCATCGAAGGGCTAAGCCTCCGATCCCGGGTAACCATCTCATGCGGCCCACTAGTAGTGTCTACGCCCATGCCTCTAGACATGGTGTATATCACGCTCGCCTTAGCGGTGCTACGTGGCCATATAGGCACGATGTAATCTCATTATCATATACTTATCATAAGCACGCATTAGAACTCAAATACAAACTATAACTCTATCGGGGTGACGTAAGATTGAGAACCCCCCGATTCCATTATAGGTAATCAATCATTATGCCTCGCATTAAAGGAACTAGCATTATAAGGTGGTTGCAATAATGGATAACATCAAAGAATCATATAAGGATCATTAGCTTCGTAGGAATATCATATCATGAGCTTTAGAATCTCTAGACTTAGGCTCATCATCATCATTATCATATCTCTTATCTTTATCTCATGAGTAGTTCTTAATAGTCATAGGCTTATAATTTCCGGACTATGAGAAAGTCATGGAAAGATAAAGGAGGTCATATTATAGGAATCATGCCTTAGAAAAAGAAGGGACTAGCCTTACATACCTTTTTGTCCCTCTAACTTTATCAATTAAGCGCTTTCCTCCAATGTTCACAATTCTACATTTAAGAGAATTCGTACTAAGATTAGATAATCAGAACTATACTTAAGCTTAAGCTAAAGCTAACGAAAGCTTAAGCTAAAGCTAACGAAAATTGGGCAGCATTTCCTTTGTTTCTACAACTTCCTTCATATGATATAACAGCTCCCAAACATCAATGACAATATTCATAATACTATAACCAATATCACTTATATCTGATCCACTGTGAGATACTCCAGTTAGATAGATATCTTCTTCAAATTGGACGTTTGGGAATGACGGTCTTTTATAATAATTCTTTTTCATAGGATGCCTTGTATTGGTTAACCTCTGAACTTCTTTAGGAGTTTGGGTTAATGTTGTTAAGGTTCCAGTTGTGTTTTTCTGGGCTTTATTTAATTCTTTCCAATTTTTTTAGCTCTTCTTCTAGTTCTTTCATCCTAGAAGGATTAATACCTACTAAGTACTTAGATAAAAGTACTTCTATTGCCACAACTCCTAAAATTTGGTTTCTATTTGTTTCAGTGAGATAATTGTCCCACCAATTTTTTAATGTTCCTGTGAACCCAGAAACAATCATGGTTGCTGCGTGTCTATCACGAGCACTTCTAGCTTTGTATGCTGTTATAGCAATACCCATTTCATGTAATTTTTTATAGATTTGGCTTTCTGCTAAACTATCTATATTCCATTCACTTATATCTGATCCACTGTGAGATACTCTAGTTAGATAGATATCTTCTTCAAATTGGACGTCTGGGAATGACGGTCTTTTATAATAATTCTTTTTCATAGGATGCCTTGTATTGGTTAACCTCTGAACTTCTTTAGGAGTTTGGGTTAATGTTGTTAAGGTTCCAGTTGTGGAGGCTTTATTTAATTCTTTCCAATTTTTTAGCTCTTCTTCTAATTCTTTCATACTAAGTTTCTTAGTACTTATGTTTGAATTACTAGAAGTAGCTTTATTAGCTAATTTGGTTTCAGTTATTTTTAACTGTTTATTAATTTTATCTAGAATATCTTCATCTAGATTGAATTCTTTATTTAATTTTGGGAATTTAGAAAATTCTGGTAATTTAATTATTGGATGTTTCTCCAATGTTGATTATGTAGTTTTTATTTGAATTGCTTGTTTATTAGTTTCTTTTATCATTTGATTAGAAACAGTATGCAGCAATTGATTTGTATAATTATTTTGTTGGATTATCTTATTGATATCCTTAGTTTTAATATCAGTATTTGAATCCATTCCTTCTCTTTTAAAGTGAGAGGCAGTTATGGTTTCTTTACCTACTGGTATAATTATTTCTTCTAATGGTATGCACTGGGGATTCTATGGTTCCTCTATTCCTAGTATACCATCTATTCATGGATAAAGATTCCCTTTTGCTGGGAACTTTTCCAGTTTTCTTAAACCATTTAAAGAATTTTATATTCTTTTTGGTTCTTCTGATATCATCTAACCATTCTATCTTATGGTTAAGTCTGGATTCAAAGCTATGAGTTTCTTTATACCATTCAAACTTCTTTTTATGACTTTTCATTTCGTCATCTAAAGTTTTGTAATCTGGTATAAAGTTATCTTCTTTAATCATGCCTAAGGCATCTCTGATTGGTTGTAAATCCATGTCAGCTATGCTAATGTTGATTGCCGAATGAAATTAGTTCGATTTCAATTTCCGGGAGAGCCCGTGCTTGAATGGAAAGGTAATACGGCAACTCCAAGAGGTAGGTTTATTTCCTACCTTAAGGCAAGGAAGATGATAGCTAAGGGCTACATTTATCACTTAGTCCGAGTTCATGACACCGAAGCAAAGTCACAAGTTTTTCAATCCGTTCCGGTAGTGAATGAATTCTCGGATGTATTTCCAGATGAACTTCCGGGCCTTCCTCCGGAAAGATAAATTGAGTTCGCTATTGATGTGTTACCGGATACCAAGCCTATTTCTATCCCTCCTTACCGAATGGCTCCGGTAGAATTGAAAGAGCTAAAGGCACAGTTGAAAGACTTGCTCGAGAAGGGGTTTATTAGGCCCAGTTCATCACCGTGGGGAGCACCAGTCTTATTTGTGAGAAAGAAAGATGGCTCCCTACGAATGTGTATTGATTATAGACAGCTGAATAAGGTGACGATAAAGAACAAATATCCTCTTCCGAGAATTGATGATTTATTTGATCAGCTACAGGGTGCCAAGTGGTTCTCTAAGATAGACTTGAGGTCGGGTTATCATCAAGTGAGAGTTAGAGAAGAAGATATTCCCAAGACAGCTTTCAGGACGAGATATGGCTATTATAAATTTCGGGTGATGTCGTTTGGGTTAACTAATGCACTAGCAGTGTTCATGAATTTAATGAATAATGTATTCAGACCTCTCTTGGATCTGTTCGTAATAGTATTTATTGATGATATTCTGGTATACTTTCGCACAAAATCGGAACATGCCGATCATTTACGTATTGTTCTTGGAATTCTTCGAACTCAAGAATTGTATGCGAAATTTTCAAAGTGCGAGTTCTGGTTAAATTTACGTGACATTCTTGGGTCATGTGATTTCAGATGATGGCATTAGAGTGGATACTCAGAAAATTGAAGCTGTGAAGACTTGGCCAAGGCCTACGACGCCTACAGAAGTTCGTAGTTTTCTGGGATTGGCAGGTTATTATAGAAGATTCGTAGAGGGCTTTTCATCTATTTCAGCCCCATTGACGAAGTTAAGCCAGAAGTCAGCTAAATTTCAGTGGAATAACGCTTGTGAGCATAGTTTCCAAGAGTTGAAGGACAGATTAACCTCAGCTCCAGTCTTAACACTCCCAGAAGGGCCAGACGGCTATGTTGTATATTGCGATGCTTCCGGTGTTGGGCTAGGATGTGTATTAATGCAGCATGGAAAAGTCATTGCTTATACCTCGAGACTGCTGCAGAAACATGAAAAGAACTACCCAACCCATGATATCGAATTGGCTACAGTTGTTCATGCATTAAAAATGTGGAGACATTATTTGTATGGTGTGCATGTTGATATCTATACAGATCACAAGAGCCTTCAATATATTTTCAAACAAAGGGAGTTGAATCTGCAGCAAAGGCGGTGGTTAGAATTATTGAAGGATTATGATGTGAATATTTTATACCACCCCAGGAAGGCAAATGTAGTAGCCGATGCGCTTAGCCGTCGATCAATGGGTAGTTTATGTGAAGTTCCCTCGGAAAAGAAAGAATTGGTTCATGAGCTCCACCAACTAGCTAATCTTGGAGTACGTCTAATTGATTCAGGTGACACAGGGATTGGTATTCATAATCCCACAATTTCGTCCTTGGACATGGAAGTAAAAGAGCATCAATATGAAGATCCTCAATCGAGCCATTATAGAGATACATGTCATGCGAAAGTCTCCATTTGAAATTTCCATAGAAGGAGTTCTCGAAGTCTAGGGGCGGAGTTATGTGTTCGAACGTTGCGGGTACGCCACCGAATCTTAGAAGAAGCTGTTACTCTCGGTATTCTATTCATCAGGAGCAACAAAGATGTATCATGATCTTAAGTTGATATATTGGTGGGATGGCATGAAAAGAGACATAGTAGAATTTGTAGCACAATGCCCAAATTGCCAGCAAGTGAAGATAGAACATCAAAAGCCAGGGGGATTATTGCAAGCAATGGAAATTCCTACGTGGAAATGGGAAGTGATCAATATGAATTTTATTGTAGGACTACCCCGTTCTCAAGGAAAGTATGATTCTATATGGGTGATTGTGGACAGACTCACGAAATTAGCTCATTTTCTTCCAGTCAGAACTACATACTCAGCCGAAGATTATGCATGATTGTATCTTAAGGAGATTGTGAGACTTCATGGTATTCGATATCCATTATTACGGACGAGAGGGCACGGTTTATAGCCAAATTAAAATCTTTCAAGAAGGTCTAGGTACTCAAGTAAGGCTCGGCACGGTATTTCATCCTGTCGGACGTGGACAAGGTGAACGTACCATACGGACTTGGAGGATATCTTTCTACGCATGTGTTCTAGATTTCGGTGGTAGTTGGGACGACCACTTACCCCTAATATAAGTTTCCGTATTTGCCTATTTAGTATAGAAATGGGTACCTCTTCATAAGTTAACCTTTCCGTAACTTGAACATCATCTACCGGCTCGATTCTAGTAGGGTCTCCGACACACTTACGGAGTATTGACACATGAAAAACTGGATGGCACGATTCAAGTTAAGGGCTAAGTCCGATTCATAAGCTACTTGGCCTATCTTGCGGACAATCTTATAAGGTCCAATGTATCGAGGACTTAATTTTCCCCTTGCCAAATCTCATCACACCCTTCATGGGTGATACCTTCGGGAATACCCAATCATGATTTGAAATTCTAAGTCTCGGCGGTTGTCGGCATAAGATTCACGGCGACTTTGAAATTTTGTCAATAATCGATCTCGGATAACCTTGATCTTTTTTCACCTCTTGATGAATCAATTCGGGCCTATTAGGCATTGTGTCTCTCCTACTTCAAACCGCCCGATTGGGGATTTCCACTTTCTTCCATATAGAGCTTCATACGGGGCCATCGAATACGGGAATGATGGTTGTTGTTGTGTCTGAAACTCAATAAGAGGCAAGTGATCATCTGGCTACCTGCGAAATCTAGCACACATGCCCGTAACATATCTTCTAGGGTCTGAATGGTGCGTTCAGCTTGTCCATCAGTTTGTGGGTGAATTGTGTTTATAGATGATATTCTGGTTTATTCTAGATCAGAGACTGAGCATGCAGACCATTTGCGTGCGGTACTTAGAGTCCTTCAGAACAAGAAGTTGTACGCGAAATTCTCCAAATGTGAATTTTGGCTAAACTCTGTGGCTTTTCTAGGGCATATTGTTTCAAATGAAGGCATCAAAGTGGATACTCGGTAGATAGGGGTATGAAGACTTGGCCTCGACCTACGACGCCGATGGAAGTTCGTAGTTTTACGGGTTTAGCGGGGGTATTATAGAAGTTTTGTGAGGGATTTCTTCTCTTTACACCTTGGATTGATGAAGTTGACTCGAAGGCTAAGTTCCAATGAACGGAGTCTTTGCGAGCGGAGTTTTTCAAGAATTAAAGCACGGGGTTAACCCAACACCAGTTCTAGCACTTCCCGGAGGGATCGAGTGGCATGCTATCTATTGTGACGCTTCGGGAGTCGGTTGGGTTGTGTATTGATGCGGCTCGGCAAGGTGATCACTTACGGCTACTGAGACGGCTCGGAAAGCACGAGAAGAACTATCGCTCACGATATAGAGTTGGAGTCATGATTCATGCGCTTGTAATTTGGAGACATTACTTATATGGCGTTCGTATGGATATCTATACGGTTTTAAAAGTCTTGATGCATTTTCGAGCAAAAAGAGCTAAACTTGCGGCGGCGGTGGTTGGAATTGCTGAAAGATTATGATGTTGATATTTTGTGCTACCCGGGGAAAGCAAATGTGGTTGCAGATGCCCTCAGCCGCACATCTATGGGTAGTTTGGCATACCTGCGGGCTGGAAAAGGGAGCTGGCTCATGAGATTCTTCAGCTAGCCAATTTGGGGGTCAGAGTTATAGATTCAGGAGAGGCCAGTGTTACTATTCAGACTACATCAACATCGTCCTTATTAGCGAGGTGAAAAGGTGCCAATATGAAGACCTTCATTGACCCATTACAAGGGTACAACTCCCGCGAAAAGAAGAAATCACCATTCGGGCTTCTTGAAGAAGAGTCCTCGAGGTATCGAGGTAGGTTGTGTTCCACGAATATTACGGGGTTACGTCGAGAAGATTATGGCGGAGACTCGTGCTCCTTCTATTCTATCCATCTGGGTCAACGAAGATGTACTACGATATTAAAGAGGTTTATTGGTGGGATGGAATGAAAAAAGATATAGCGGAGTTTGTGTCCTAATGTCCTAGCTTGTCAATAGGTGAAGATTGAACATCGGCTTGGACGGATTATTACGGGCTTTGGAGATCCCGACTTGGAGGTGGAAGTAGTTAATATGGATTTCATCTCGAGAAGCACCCCGGTCTCGGCGTAAGTTTAATTCTATATGGGTAATTGTTGATAGATTGACAAAATCAACGTATTTTCTACACCGTCGGGACTACTTACACCGTCGAGGATTATGCAAAGCTTTATGTTAAGGAGATAGTCGAGCTTCACGGGTGCTCACTTGTATCATTATCTCCAATAGGGGTACGCGGTTGCGGCTAATTTTTGGAGATCTTTTCAGGAGGGTTTGGGGCCTCAAGTGAATTTTGGCACAGCATTTCACCCCCAGACAGACGGACAGGCTGAGCATACTATTCAGACCCTTGAAGATATATTAAGGGCATGTGTGCTAGATTTTGGAGGTAATTGGGATGATCACTTTCCTCTTATTGAGTTTGCGTACAATAATGGCTACCGCTCCGGTATTCGGATGGCCCGTGAAGCTTTATATGGGGCGGAATTGTAGATCACGGTGGATGGTTTGAAGTGGGAGAGACGAAATTAGTAGGGCCGAGACTTAATCCGGCCAGCGGTGGATAAAGTTAAGCTTATTCGAGATCGATATTAACAGCCCAAAGTCGACAAAGTCTTACGCGGATAATCGCGTGAGACTTGGAGTTCCAAGTTAATATTTAGGTATTCTGAAGGTGTCTCAGATGAAAGGCGTTATGAGATTTGGTAAGAAAGGTGTTATATCCCGTATTTCGTACATTGGGACAATCCGGGTTAACTATGATGAGTTAGGGTCAAGACCATTCCGGGATACGAAGTCGGGATCTTTGACCTTCGGTTTTATTTTAAGTCATAAGTTGTTCATGAATTTGTTGCCATGGAACAATTAGGAAAATTTGGGACCAAAAGTGGTATAATGGAAAGTTGGAAATCATGCAAATTTTGGCCCTTGGCCGTGTGGACTTGGATTGGTTCCACACATTTTGTGGACAAATTTAATTGGTCTGACACATGTGTGGGCCAAGGACACTTGTTCAACTCATATAATGTAAGCACAAAGATGACTAAGTAGTCATCTTTTTCCATTTCCCCACACTTAGAAAAAAATCAAGAAGTTGAAGAACAACAATATCACCCTCTCGAAGCCCAAGACCTTGAAAAACCAAGTCCAAAATTAGCCATCACAAAAATATTTCCTTGAGGTGCCAAATCCACTAATTGGAGGTCCCTGGTTAACGTGGAAGTGTTGTTGGAGCAAACAAACCGCTAGTTTTCATCCTAGCTAACCACGCTAGTTGTGAAGTTGAAGGAACACGGTAAGATTTAATCTTGTTTTTATGTGTTATGGATGATGTATGCATGTTGTAGTATGTTAAAATGGAGGAAATTAGGGAAAAATTTGGGATGTTGGAGTTGGTGGGGTGTAGGTATG
>NW_026714230.1:0-41285 GCF_029784015.1 Lycium ferocissimum
CCCGTCCATATGATTTCGGTATTTTAGTTAGAGGCTCGTAGATACTTATGTGTGGGTGTAGATGTTATGTGGTCATCTTCCTTGTATATTTTGTACATCTTTTTGTAGCCTCGTGATGCATCTATACCTGTTTTGGGAGATTGTTTCATGATAAGTCTCGTGTTGAGGTTGATGTATGCCCAGGTTGAGTATGATAGAGAGCATCCTGAGTGGTGCTCAGTAGTCAGCTCCGGCTACCCATCATGGCCCACTAGTTGGGTCGTGACAATAACGCAACACCGGATGTGTTTTGAAAGTTCTCTGTCAAGGTGCCTTTCATGATCTTGACTTCCTCAAATTACTCTAGCCTCCATGTTTATCGTACCTTCTCATCGGTAAGTATACTTTTCTAAGTGCTGATGATAGCTTTTATCAACACAATTTTATACAATAACCTTTACTTATACTTGTACTCTATTTCTCGGTCTGAAAATAATCAACCACACATCCATTCTTTTCATTGCTACATATTCTTTTATCACATATCTTTGAAAACCCATTTGAAGTTCTAAAGGGAAAGTCCAAATAAAATCATGCAATGTATTTTCCCAGGTTGGAAACGTCCCTTACTTCCTTGGTGGGATGAATATTATCATAACTTTTGAAACTTTCAATATTTAGAAGATTTCCCGTATCCACGAGTGAACACACGTGATTACTTTCCATTCCTAGTCCTCGGGGTTCATAGTGGCTGTTACACCTCAGAAAATTTCATGTCGTCATGTGGTTGTTACGCCTCGAAAATTTTCCCGTACTTGACTGATGAGTAGAACCATAAAGAGTTGACTGTGTGGTGTTTAGATAGGTCGGGGATGGCTAAATATGAACTCTGGAAATCATAAAGTTGCGGAGAGTTTTTCAGCCCAGTGGTCGTATATGGCACTATACGACCCGTAAAGTGATTTACGGACCGTATAGTGCAATCGTCCTCCAGCCTGTTGAAAATCTCAACTTTCTGTCAAACTATGAAATGATTAAAAACGACCTGCAGGACGGCCCGTAAACTGGTTCACGGACCGTAAATCAGGTCGTAAAGTGCCATGTCCCTCAGCCAAGCTTCTGTTTCTTTTTAATGCTTAAACACGACCTGGAGGACGGGCCGTAAACCATAGTACGGTCCGTAAACTGTGGTTTATGACCTTTGTTCACCGACGGAGAATTCATTAAACATCAACGTTGGAGTTATTAAAAGGGGACTTAGGCATCATTTTAATTCATTCTCCATTCATACAACTCAAGAGACTTCTAGAACTCTCCTAATAATTCCTCCACAAGAATTCAAGAGAATCAAAGGGAAAAACCAAGAATCAACACCACCAAATTCATGAGATCAAGTATAAGAACCCAATAAAGGATCATCTAAGTGAAGAACTTCCAAAGAAGGTGGAACTAGGGTTTTGGCTAAGCGAAGTATTTCAACTTAAGACTTGTTCAACCATCATCCAAGGTAAGTTTCATGAACTTTACATGCCATTTGAAGTATTATTGAGTTAAGATTCATGGATTGTAGAAGAGTATGACAAATGGGTCCTTAAATGGATGAATAATGTCATTAGTGATTAGTAGTGGATTGAATCATGGAAATGAATATGTGGATGATATAAAAATGTTGTAAATAACCTATGGAACATGAAATGAGAATTGGATACGAAAGAATACGACGATGGATTTTTAGTCATGATTATGGAAAATTGAGGTGAGATTATGAAATGCAAATGAGATGAATGAATGACGATTGTTGTTAACAATATTGTGATGATTATTATGAATGTTGGGAGTTGATATGGAATATGGCGGAAAGTAGTTTAAACAAAGGAAACGCTGTCCGATTTTCTTTAGCCTTAAGAAGTGCGTCCTTGTAATTGATTAGCTAATGACGATACGAACCCTCTTGAAGGTAAAGACGCAAGCGTTAAAGGAGGACGAGCAAGTTGCAAAGTAATTAAACGACAAAGGTATGTGAGGCATTACCCCTCCTTCTAAGGCATGAATCTTATGTATGATTTTTCCTCTTCCTTCACGAATCATCTACGTTCCTAGAGATGAAAAGTCTAAGTTCATGAGTAGCAAGACGGGATAAGAAACACCCTATGAATATAATAAAGACTCTAGGGACCACGAGATAGTGTTCTTACGATATCAATAATGATGATCACGATCCATTGGCATTCCTTCTTATATGTACTCACCTTAAATTGTAAACTCCTCTAAGGTGAGATATGACGCTTATGCTATTCTATAACATGACCGGGGGTTTACGACCTTATGTCACCCCGATATAAACATAGCCGCTCTTAAGCTTAATGTATGTATATGTATATGTAACTAGGGATGCTAAACTATGGTAATATTGTGATAAGCCACGATATGTCTATGAAATGAATGTTAATAATGACAAGTATATGAATTGCATGGTATGTGTGATAATATGATTCCACCGTGCCTAATTGGCTGGACATGTCACCGCTACGGCGGGCTGCTATGATTTCACCGCACCGAGAAAAGGGCGGACATGTCACCACTAGTGGGCTACATGGGATGGTTACCCGGACGCGGGTGACGATGTGATGATGTATGATTGATGTGACGATGCTTGCATGTTATGATAATGCTTGTGATGTATTTATATATGATGTATGTACATGAACCCGGTTCCTATGTAAAGAGTGTACAGGTTATACCCTTATCTCATGATTTATGATCCTCCGATTATGTTATTTCACTCCTGCCTTACATACTCAGTACAATGCTCGTACTGACGTCCTTTCTTCGGACGCTGTTCATGCCCATAGGTACGAGGAGACGGTCGATCCCTAGGAGCCATTTGGTTTGTGAGCACTCCATTATCCGGAGGTGCTATTGATTATTCTTTTGGTACATATTTGTTTATTCACATTTTGGGCATGACGGGGTCCTGTCCCGTCCATATGTTTAGTACTCTAGTAGAGGCTCGTAGATACGCATGTGTGGGAAGTATGGTCCCATGGTCTCCACGTGTATTCATGTATATGTACGTATATGTATAAATATCTTTTGTTAACCGAAAAGCTTATGTTTATAAAAGTGATTATGTTCTAAATGATGAGATGTTTTTTATGAAATTGGACAAGCATTGTGAATAAGAGCATATAGATAATAGCAGGAGCGGTATTCGGTGGGTAGCCCCGGATGCCCGTCGCGGCCCGTAGTTCGGGTCGTGACAAAAGTGGTATCAGAGCGGTTCAGTCCTAGGAAGTGTCTACGAGCCGTGTCTAGTAGAGTCTTGTTTATGGTGTGTTGCGCGCCACGCTAATAAACATGAGGCTACAGGGCATTTAGGAAAAATGACCATCTTTCTTCATATGAGATCGTGAGATAGAGCCGAGTATAAGATTTAATCCTCCCTAATGAGTATGTTGTGATTTCAGAAATGCCGCCAAAAGCTAAAGCCGCCCGGAAAGGGCAAGACTACGACAAAGAGGCGGGCGAAAGAGAGCCGCTTATGAATGTTGATGAAGGAGAGTCACATCATGAGGCTTTATCCAACGCCTCCACTACTCCTCCTATCACAGAAGGACAAGAAGGGGCTTCTGTTCCAGCTCCTATTCCTCCAGTTCCTCCACCGGCTGCTTCGGGTCAACAAGTAGCTGAGGCTATTAATCTATTGACACAATTGGTTGCCGCCCAGGCCCAAAGGCAAAATGCGGGCCCAAGCGATCGATCAGTTAGTGCTAGAGCCCGAGACTTCATGAGCCTAAATCCTCCAAAATTCTTTGGGTCAAAGCCGAATGAGGACCCACAAGGCTTCATTGATGAAATGCTGAGGACGTTGCGGATTATCCATGCTTCGGAGATCGAATCAGTGGAGTTGGCATCATATAGGCTCCGAGATGTGGCGGTCTTATGGTTTAATAATTGGAGAGCATCGAGGCAAGAAAATGCGCCTTCTCCCGTGTGGAAATAATTTGTTGATGCTTTCATCCGCCATTATTTGCCGCCTGAGGCCCGCCGAGCTAGGGCGGACAGATTCCTGAATCTAAAGCAAGGGAACATGAGCGCCCGAGAATATAGCCTTCAATTCAATTCCTTGGCTAGATATGCCCCGACGATGGTAGCTGATACGGGGGATCGGGTGCACAAATTTGTGAGTGGCTTAGGTCCACATTTGATTAAGGATTGCTTAACAGCTTCGTTGCAAGATGGGATGGACATTTCCCGAATTCAAGCCCGTGCACAAAATTTGGAGGGGCAGCAACCTCCGCAGAGGGGTGATCGTGACACTGATAGAGGGAAAAGCAAACGGGCAAGATCTATGGGCGCAGGAGGTGATTATGGGGGTGGATCGAGGCAAACTTATTCTGGGCACTCAAGCCAGTCAGTGACGAGTGCACCTCCCCGGTTTACAGGCAGGAGATCCGATCGTTCTTACCGTTCAGGGCAGGGCCAGAGTTCGAGGGCTCCAGGTTCTCAGTCCGGGGGAGATTACGGTCAAGGGAGACCACCAGTTCCCCGATGCAGCCAGTGCAGAAAATTGCACTCAGGGCCATGTCGCCAGGGCACAGATGCGTGTTATATTTGTGGGCAGGTAGGGCACTTGATGAGAGACTGTCCCTCGAGATATGGCAGAGGTGGGGCCCAACCCACAGGGTCGGCAGCAGGTTCTTCCTCAGCACGCCCAACAGGACAGACTCCCCAGGTTTCATCAGGCCGAGGTAAAGGCCGAGGGGGAGCATCTACTTCAGGTGCCACACAGCCCCGATTATATGCTTTAGCTGGACGGCAGGATCTCGAGTCGTCCCCAGATGTGGTTACAGGTATATTGTCGGTATTCCTTTATGATGTGTATGCATTGATAGACCCCGAGTCCACGCTATCTTATATTACTCCATATATTGCTAATCGTATTGGGGTGAAGCCCGAGCCGATTGAACCTTTTGAGGTATCTACTCCGGTTGGTGATCCCGTGATAGCGAAACAAGTGTACAAAGATTGTATAATTGTGATAGGTGATCGTCAGACCAAAGCTGATTTAGTTGAGCTAGAGATGCTAGACTTTGATGTTATAATGGGTATGGATTGGTTGGCCTCCTTTTATGCCAATGTTGACTGCAGAATGAAATCGGTTCGCTTTCAATTCCCGGGAGAGCCCGTGCTTGAATGGAAAGGTAATACAGCCGCTCCGAGAGGTAGGTTTATTTCCTACCTTAAGGCCAGAAAGATGATCGCCAAGGGATATATTTATCATTTAGTCCGAGTTCATGATACCAAGGCAACATCGCCAACTTTTCAATCCGTTCCGGTGGTGAATGAGTTTCCGGATGTATTTCCAGATGAACTTCCGTGCCTTCCTCCGTAAAGGGAGATTGACTTCACCATTGATGTGTTGCCAGATACCGACCCTATTTTTATTCCCCCTTATCGAATGGCACCAGCAGAATTGAAAGAGTTAAAAGCGCAATTGAAAGATTTGCTTGAGAAGGGGTTCATCAGACCTAGTTCATCTCCGTGGGGAGCGCCAGTATTATTTGTGAAAAAGAAAGATGGCTCCCTGCGAATGTGTTTTGATTATAGGCAACTGAACAAGGTGACGATAAAGAACAAGTATCCGCTTCCAAGAATTGATGATTTGTTCGACCAGTTACAATGTGCTAAATGGTTTTCCAAGATAGATCTAAGATCGGGCTACCATCAAGTGAGAGTCAGAGAAGAAGACATTCCCAAAACAGCCTTCAGAACGAGATACGGCCATTATGAATTCCGAGTGATGTCGTTCGGATTAACTAATGCCCCGGCAGTGTTTATGAGCTTAATGAATAATGTGTTCCGGCCGTTCTTGGATCTTTTTGTGATAGTATTTATCGATGATATACTGGTATATTCTCGTACAGAATCAGAACATGCGGATCATTTAAGAATTGTTCTTGGCGTTCTCCGAGCCCGGGAGTTATATGCAAAGTTCTCAAAATGTGAATTTTGGCTAAATTCTGTGGCATTTTTGGGCCATGTTATCTCGGATGACGGTATCCGGGTCGACACTCAGAAGATTGAAGCAGTGAAGACTTGGCCAAGACCTACGACGCCCACAGAAGTTCGTAGTTTTCTTGGGTTGGCAGGATATTATAGAAGATTTGTAGAGGGCTTTTCGTCTATTTCAGCGCCATTAACGAAGCTAACTCAGAAGTCAGCTAAATTCCAGTGGAGTGATGCTTGTGAGCGTAGTTTTCAAGAGTTGAAAGATAGACTGACTTCAGCCCCAGTGCTCACACTCCCAGAAGGATCAGATGGCTACGTGGTATATTGTGATGCTTCCGGCGTCGGACTAGGATGTGTGCTAATGCAACATGGGAAGGTTATTGCATATGCATCGAGACAGTTGCGGAAACATGAAAAGAATTATCCGACTCATGATCTTGAATTGGCCGCGGTTATTCATGCCTTGAAGATATGGAGACATTACTTGTATGGTGTGCGTGTTGACATCTATACGGATCACAAAAGCCTTCAATATATTTTCAAACAGAAGGAGTTGAATCTGCGACAGAGGCGATGGTTAGAACTACTGAAGGATTACGATGTAAATATCTTATATCACCCCGGAAAAGCTAATGTAGTAGCTGATGCACTTAGCCGCCGATCAATGGGTAGTTCATGTGAAGTTCCTCCAGAAAAGAAAGAAATGGTTCATGAGCTCCATCAGCTAGCTAACCTTGGAGTGCGAATAATTGATTCAGGCGATGCAGGAGTTAGAATCAATAATCCCACAATTTCGTCCTTGGATTTAGAAATAAAAGAGCGACAATACGAGGATCCCAAATTAGAGTATTATAAAGGTGTGAAATTTCCAAAAGAAAGGTCACCATTCGAAGTTTCGACAGATGGGGTTCTCAGGTACCAGAATAGGCTATGTGTCCGGATGTGGCGAGAATTTCGTCGCCAAATCTTAGAAGAAGCTCACTGCTCCCGGTATTTCGTCCACCCCGGAGCAACAAAAATGTATCATGATCTTAAATCGATGTATTGGTGGGATGGCATGAAAAGAGACATAGCAGAATTTGTGGCCAAATGCCGAATTGTCGGCAAGTGAAGATAGAACATCGAAGCCGGGAGGGTTATTACAAGCAATGAAAATTCCTACATGGAAATGGGAAGTGATCAATATGGATTTCATTGTAGGATTGCCCCGTTCCCGAGGCAAGTATGATTCTATATGGGTGATAGTGGACAGACTCACGAAAGCAACTCATTTTCTCCCAGTCAGAACTACGTATTCGGCGGAAGATTATGCAAGGTTGTATCTTAAGGAGATTGTGAGGCTTCATGGTATTCCAATATCTATAATTAAAGACAGAGGAGCGCAATTTACAGCTAAGTTCTGGAAATCCTTCCAAGAGGGTCTAGGCACTCAAGTGAAGCTCAGCACGGCATTCCATCCGCAGACTGACGGACAAGCCGAGCGTACTATACAGACCTTGGAAGATATGTTGAGGGCATGTGTTTTAGATTTTGGTGGTAGTTGGGATGACCACTTACCCTTAATTGAATTTGCCTACAACAACAGTTATCATTCTAGTATCCAAATGGCTCCGTACGAAGCTTTGTATGGAAGGAAGTGTAGATCTCCGATTGGATGGTTTGATGTCGGAGAGGTACAGTTAATAGGCCCCGAGCTGATTCAGCAAGCAGTAGAGAAAGTCAAAATGATCCGAGATCGGTTATTGACAGCTCAAAGTCGCCAAAAGTCTTATGCGGATAATCGCCGAACGAGATCTAGAATTTCAAGTCGACGATTGGGTGTTCTTGAAAGTATCACCAATGAAGGGGGTGATGAGATTTGGCAAGAAAGGAAAGTTGAGTCCGCGATATATTGGACCCTACAAAATCATCCGCAAAGTGGGTCAAGTGGCGTATGAATTAGACTTGCCTTCAGAGCTTGAATTAGTTCATCCGGTATTCCATGTTTCAATGCTCCGCAAATGTGTTGGAGACCCCGCAAGAATTGTTCCAGTTAATGATGTTCAGATTACTGAAAAGCTAACTTACGAAGAAGTACCTATTGCCATATTGGATAGGCAAATACGAAGGCTTCGGAATAAAGAAGTAGCTTCAGTCAAAGTCTTGTGGCGCAATAATAATCGGGAAGAGATGACTTGGGAAGCAGAGGAGAAGATGAAATCTATGTACCCCCGTTTATTCCAACCCCCAAGAGAGGTTCAAGGTGAAACGTCGACGATATAAGGTATGTATGCTTTAATTTTATACTTTTGGGTCGTGTGTGGCCATGGATGTGTTAGCATGGTTATGTAGCCTATGAGGCAATGATATTGTGGGTTGTTGTGCCAGGTTTGTAGAGTCCAAATTACAAGGGAAACTCTGTCGAAATTTTTTTAGAATCCCCGAGTGTCGAACATTCGAGGACGAATGTTCTAAAAGGGGGGAAGAATGTTACGCCTCAAAAATTTTCCCGTACTTGACTGATGAGTAGAACCATGAAGAGTTGAGTGTGTGGTGTTTAGATAGGTCGGGGATGGCTAAATATGAACTCTGGAAATCATAAAGTTGCGGAGAGTTTTTCAGCCCAGTGGTCGTATATGGCACTATACGACCCGTAAAGTGATTTACGGACCGTATAGTGCAATCGTCCTCCAGCCTGTTGAAAATCTCAACTTTCTGTCAAAGTATGAAATGATTAAAAATGACCTGCAGGACGGCCCGTAAACTGGTTCACGGACCGTAAATCAGGTCGTAAAGTGCCATGTCCCTCAGCCAAGCTTCTATTTTTTTTTAAATGCTTAAACACGACCTGGAGGACGGGCCGTAAACCATAGTACGGTCCGTAAACTGTGGTTTATGACCACTGTTCACCCGACGGGAATTCATTAAACATCAATGTTGGAGTTATTAAAAGGGGACTTAGGCATCATTTTAATTCATTCTCCATTCATACAACTCAAGAGACTTCTAGAACTCTCCTAATAATTCCTCCACAAGAATTCGGGAGAATCAAAAGGGAAAAACCAAGAATCAACACCACCAAATTCATGAGATCAAGTATAAGAACCCAATAAAGGATCATCTAAGTGAAGAACTTCCAAAGAAGGTGGAACTAGGGTTTTGGCTAAGCGAAGTATTTCAACTTAAGACTTGTTCAACCATCATCCAAGGTAAGTTTCATGAACTTTACATGCCATTTGAAGTATTATTGAGTTAAGATTCATGGATTGTAGAAGAGTATGACAAATGGGTCCTTAAATGGATGAATAATGTCATTAGTGATTAGTAGTGGATTGAATCATGGAAATGAATATGTGGATGATATAAAAATGTTGTAAATAACCTATGGAACATGAAATGAGAATTGGATACGAAAGAATACGACGATGGATTTTTAGTCATGATTATGGAAAATTGAGGTGAGATTATGAAATGCAAATGAGATGAATGAATGACGATTGTTGTTAACAATATTGTGATGATTATTATGAATGTTGGGAGTTGATATGGAATATGGCGGAAAGTAGTTTAAACAAAGGAAACGTTGTCCGATTTTCTTTAGCCTTAAGAAGTGCGTCCTTGTAATTGATTAGCTAATGACGATACGAACCCTCTTGAAGGTAAAGACGCAAGCGTTAAAGGAGGACGAGCAAGTTGCAAAGTAATTAAACGACAAAGGTATGTGAGGCATTACCCCTCCTTCTAAGGCATGAATCTTATGTATGATTTTTCCTCTTCCTTCACGAATCTTCTACGTTCCTAGAGATGAAAAGTCTAAGTTCATGAGTAGCAAGACGGGATAAGAAATACCCTATGAATATAATAAAGACTCTAGGGACCACGAGATAGTGTTCTTACGATATCAATAATGATGATCACGATCCATTGGCATTCCTTCTTATATGTACTCACCTTAAATTGTAAACTCCTCCAAGGTGAGATATGACGCTTATGCTATTCTATAACATGACGGGGGTTTACGACCTTATGTCACCCCAGGCATAAACATAGCCGCTCTTAAGCTTAATGTATGTATATGTATATGTAACTAGGGATGCTAAACTATGGTAATATTGTGATAAGCCACGATATGTCTATGAAATGAATGTTAATAATGACAAGTATATGAATTGCATGGTATGTGTGATAATATGATTCCACCGTGCCTAATTGGCCGGACATGTCACCGTTACGGCGGGCTGCTATGATTCCACCGCACCGAGAAAAGGCGGACATGTCACCACTAGTGGCTACATGGGATGGTTACCGGACGCGGGTGACGATGTGATGATGTATGATTGATGTGACGATGCTTGCATGTTATGATAATGCATGTGATGTATTTATATATGATGTATGTACATGAACCGGTTCGTATGTAAAGAGTGTACGGAGTTATACCCTTATCTCATGATTTATGATCCTCCGATTATGTTATTTCACTCTTTGCCTTACATTCTCATTACAATGCTCGTCGACGTCCTTTCTTCGGACATTGTGTTCATGCCCACGGAGTAGAACAGGGAGACGGTGCTGATCCCTAGGAGCCAGTAGCTGGTTTGTGAGCACTCCATTATCCGGAGGTGCTATTGATTATTCTTTTGGTACATATTTGTTTATTCACATTTTGGGCATGACGGGGTCCTGTCCCGTCCATATGTTTAGTACTCTAGTAGAGCTCGTAGATACGCGTGTGGGAAGTATGGTCCCATGGTCTCCACGTGTATTCATGTATATGTACGTATATGTATAAATATCTTTTGTTAACCGAAAAGCTTATGTTTATAAAAGTGATTATGTTCTAAATGATTAGATGTTTTTTATGAAAATGGAAAAGCATTGTGAATAAGAGCATATAGATAATAGCAGGAGCGGTATTCGGTGGGTAGCCCCGGATGCCCGTCGCGGCCCGTAGTTCGGGTCGTGACAGTGGTAGATATACTAACACAGGGTGAGATGTATACGATGCCCATACAAGTAAGAAAGGTTACTTGGCGATTTTAATTAGGGTTCCAAAGGCGTTTGAGGCAAGAGGAGAAAGTTCATTGAGAAAGGCAAGGTATAAGTCATGTTTTGGAAGGATTTTGCAAAGTACAGAGCTAATGTTGATTTGATAATGTCTTGAAGAAGAGCTATGAGGATATTTAGATTGTTAATGAAGTGTTAACAAGTGTTAAGAAGGTTCCATAAGGATTGGAGATCAAATGGAATGACGAGATGAACTTCAGAAAAATAGAGTTATATGACCACTTATACGGTCCGTATAAATTTATACGGTCCGTTTAAGGGTCCGTATAACCTTAACAGGAAGGGAAAATCCCTGATGGTGAAATACGATCACTTATACGGACCGTATAAAGTTATACGGACTATATAAGTGTCTGTATAACATGATCGGGACAACTTTTTCTCCAAGAATAAATATAAGTTCCAAGTTCTAATTTCTCATTTTTCTTATTTCCTCCACCTCTCTCAAGAGCTCTAGAATATTCCAACATCTTATTAACACAAATTCAAGGGGGATCAAGGATCAAACACCAATAATCAAAGGAGATCAAGTGTATGGGTGCTCATTAGGGTTGCTAGGAGTCAAGAATCTCTTTGGAGTTGGAGTAGGGTTTTCTCTAAATGAAGTACTTTCATCCAAAGCCCATTCCTACATAATCAAAGGTGATTTTTATGATCATTTCATGTTATTAAGAGTAGTGAATGGTTGAAAGACTTGGATTGGGGAAGAAAGTAGAATATGGAGCTCAAATGTGAAAATAATGGTATTCTTGAATAGTAGTTTGACATGAATCATGACTCTTGATATGTTATGAGTAAAATCTTATTGTAAATGATACAAATGACGTTAAAGAAGTATTATATGAGAACGAATATGGTGTTAAGCCATAGTTATGGTTATGAATCATTTTGTTAAGGAATTGTGAGAATTGGATAATGTGAACTTGAAGAAGTTATTGATTATGATATCATGAATGTTGTTATGGATGTTTGGGAGTTGTTATATTATATGGAGGAAGTCTTAGAAACAAAGGAAGTCTTTGTCCAATTTTCGTTAGCTTTAGCCCAAGCTTAAGTATGTTTCCAGTTATCTAACCTTAGTACGAATTCTCTTGAAGGTAGAATTGCGAGCTTGAAAGGCAAACAAGTAAACGATAAAGTTAAAGAGATATAAAGGTATGTGAGGCTAGTCCCCTTCTTTCAAGGCATGACTCTTATATTGTGATTTCTTCTCTATATTTCCATGATCTTCTTACACTCTAGAAGAGGAAAGTTAATGATTTTTAAGAGCTTCTTGTGAAATAGAGATGAGACATGTTCCATGATAATGATGATGATAATGATCCTATGACGAGTTCAATATTCTTATTTTTATGATTTCATGAATGTTGCTTCTTGTTGTTAGTCTCACCTCATGTTTTTAGTTCCTTCAAGGTGAGAAATGATGATCATGATTATTCTATAACATAATCGGAGGTTCCCGACCTTACGTCACTCTGATAGATTGATAGCTTTTACTTGAGCTCCCATGCACGCGTTAGCTCATATATATGTAAGATTACCTTTGTGCCTATACGGCCGGGCAGCACCGCTAAGGTGGGTGGTTTATGGATGATTACACCGTGTCTATATGGCATGGGTAGCATTATTAGTGGGCGGCGTGACATGATTACCCTGGACGCGGGAGGCCCGAACGCGGGCTAATGATGTTATTGAGTCAGATAGATTATGTATGTATATGTGACATGTTTGAAAGGTAAAAGTGAGCATGCATGATTCGCCTCCGAAGCGAGCGACTACGATTTATCTTCCTTCTTATGCTCTCTATGTTTCCTTATTATGTTATCATATATGCCTTACATATTCAGTACATTGTTCGTACTGACGTCCTTTTCATTTGTGGACGTTGTGTTCATGCCCACAGGTAGACAGGGAGATGGTGCGGACACTTAGGAGCTCTTCAGCAGATTTACAGGAGCACTCCATTACTCCACTTCTTGGTATATTATTTTATGTATATATATTTGGGTATGGCGGGGTCCTATCCCCTCCTGATGTCTCAGTATTCTAATAGAGGCTCATAGATACATATGTGCGGGTAGTAGTTATCTCATAGATACATCAGTGTATATTTTGTATATCATTTTTACAGCCGTGAGGGCTTAGGTATATATATGTGTTGCCTTAGGGATTGTGTATGTTCAGGTTAGGTATGATGATTAGCATAATAGGTGGTACTCGGTAGTCAGCTCCGGGTACCCATCATGGCCCTTAGTCGGGTCGTGACAATAGCAAAAATGTCTTAGTTGCAATTACCCATGAATACTTCAATTATTGATGTCTTTAAAATCCCCGATTGTCGACCATTAGATGATATCCCATAGTAATCGCACATAACATAAAGAGTTTCAGTAAGATGATTCGCATACCTATGACCGGCCTGTCCTAATCCTGGTCTTAGGGACTGTAAATTGAAATATCCCTTTCATCCTCTTCCCACCATCTACTAGTCTGACCATCCTCATCTCCCCCATCATAGCCCGAAGGATACGAATACTGCTGAAGCTCGATCGATGAAGGCCAAGATAGAGGGCTAGAATACTGGTGATAACTTACACTCGTAGTTGCTATGATGTAATGCTCCATCATAAGAGAAGCCGGAGGGGCCAGTACGGTGCGGCCCAAGGTGATGAGTCGTGGCCGTGTCCATGGCCCCTTGCGACCAAGCACCCTAACTCATACGCAATCTTCGAGCAATATAGTGGCCCATATATAAACTATAACTGAACTATACTATCTCCTGTATGCAACAAGAACTCGCAACTAGCACACACACACACACACACACATATATATATACACACACACACACACATACGTACTGCAGATAACAGTTCAGGCCGACTTGGCCGCTAATCTTATCGTCGTATGCTTATCTTAAGCCTTCAAATTAAACCTCTTTAGAATTTGCCAAAATTCGGGCAGCATCTCCTCTGTTTATATCCCTAGCCCGAAATCACTATACCAACAAACAACAACAATAGAAACACCAATATCAACAACATCATCATCAACATCAATATGTTATATAAAACATCCCACACGATGTTTCCCCAATTTCTCAACCAATCACTAGACTTTATGAAGCTTCAACAACTAAATTTCTATGGTACAATTCATAATACCCATAGTAAAGAATATCCTTACCTCAATCAAGGTTGGTAGAGCTTGAAATCTTATTTATCTTTGGTGGCCTCCTTTAATTCGTTGAGATTCGTTGTTAATCTTACAAACCCGAGCCTAATTTGATGTAGGAACTCCTAAATTTGCTATGTTTTGGTGTAAGGATATTGGATGAATGTTGTGGGAGGTTCTAGAGAAGTGTGGGGATGAAAAATCATGAAAAATGAGGTGATTTAGGTGACTTAAGGGGGTATATATAGTGGTCCAAAATCGGGTGGGCTGGTGGGCCGAAATTGGTGGGCCTTTTAAGTGGCTTCTAGAATCTCCTAGTAGGTTCGCGGGCTTCTAGAAGTCCGTTTTAAAATTCCCAGAACTCCCTACTCCAATGTCGCATTGATAAACGGTTTGTTGTGTTAGAAACTACACTCGACGAGCTTTATTTTAGGCTGTTGAAACACCTTAAAACTCTTGATATACCCAGAGATATACCTCTCTGATTTTGTCCTAAAATTTCTATCCAAAATTTTGCCAAATTTTTCCAATTTTTTGACAAAATTATTTTCTTCGATTTGTTTGATTCCAGAACCTTTAGGCATTTGCTTAACACTTGTTAAGAGTATTCCTTAACCTTATAAGGGTTCCATGACCTCTCTGAGCTTACATTACTTTACTCACAACGCACACGATGCGAAAATTTTTGAAGCGTAATAGCGATTTCATTCAAATTGGTATCTAGTCGATTTCAGTAGGTATCTGGACTTCCTTATCCTGATCAGCCAAGGAGGGTGGAAACTCATCCTTAATTCTTATATGAATGGTTGATCTATGACGTGTTGTGGTATGGTACGAGATGTCTTATTCTGATTCGGACACGTGATAAAGTTCAGTCTCTAGTTATGACCTAAGGATTCAATTGTGTGGAGTCACGATTAGACTCGGTTGTTTTGTGGAGCCGCAATTAGACTCGTTTATTGTGAGAGTTTGACAGAAATGGGAAAGATAGTTCAAAGGGTTACAGGGTCTCCATGTTTCAGCGTTGGGCTGCTCGAAAGTGACAAAGTGCCTTGATGGCTTGACAATAGTGGTTTGCTCGATGATATGATCACTTTAGGAAAAACTTCAGATTCGTCAAGGCTTTATGATGGTGTACGTGACAATGGTGTACTAATGGCGGGAAGACGATTCAGCAGCGGAAGAGTATTAGACGTCGGTATGTGAGAACAAGTGTAAGTTCGGTAATGACCATCGAATTAGACAAACGTATTGTGACCGCATGTAATAAAGAAAAGAAGTTGACAATAAGGACATGAAGGAAGACTTTTATGGAAAACGTGTAGCGAAGTGAGACTTCATAGAACATTTTAGACGTGAGTACTTTTCGTGTGATTGGGAAGGGAAAAATTGGTATCTTACATGGTTGTCAGGATAAGGTTGTGGTTGGTGCTAAAAGATATTCTTGATATAAGCTCTTCGGTGTTAAAGGACTACTCTGTTATTAAATGAATGCTATAGGCACATCATTTGATCGATAAATTGGACCGGGTTGTAGACTTCTGAGGAATTAGTAATCGACTGATGGAAATGACTTCAAATATGGGCGTATGCGATGAGTTAATGACTTGAGGATTTACTAGTTGTTTCAGTTAGATTTGTGGAGAAATATTGATTTCGTTTTGTGGTTCGTTTGGCTTAAATGGATGATTAGTTTGGAGGATCGAGTGGATTTGAGTGGTTGTTGGTTGATAGTAATAAACGTGATTTGAAATGATATATGGGTACTTGAGTCAAGTTTGGACTGCGTGGACATTATATCATGATGTACAGTAAGGGGTGTGACCGATGAGGTTGATTGGTGTCTTTGTGGTTAAGGGCAGAAAGGAAATCATTGAAACAAGAGTTGGTGATGTGAGAGCTTAGTTGCGATTGTACAGTGTAGGGTGGGCTTGAGAGTTTATAGATGAGCTGGTCTATTCGGTTATGTCATAAACTAATAGAGGTCAATGGTGGACCAAGGTTCGGAACCTTGTATTTATTGTGTAAAAATTGGCTAGATCTCTTTACTAGTGGGGTTATTACTCGGCTTAGGTGATTGAATAAAAAGGGATAGTCATGCGAGTGGTTAGAGGTCTTCAGATTTGATAATTGAGGTAAAAGGTGATTCTTTGAGGACTAGTAAGGTTAAGGACTTGAGTAAGGATTAGTAAACATGGATACTTGAAATGGTAGATCGATGATGGGTTAACTGAGTTAAGCTCGGGATAACATTTTAAAAATTGAGTAAAACAATTCGGGCATGGACGCTTCGGTGAGACAGATGAGGTTATTAGGAAGACGGGCGATATGATATGTCGGACTTAGGATAATGCGATATGCGAGATTTAGAGAGTTTTCAACTTAGAGTTAAGTGAGTTAAGGGAAAACTATAATGGATAGAATGTGTGGCCTACTGTTATCTCCAGGTGTGTTTCAGTTAGTGTATGAGACTTATGGTTATGTGATAGACTACTGAGTGGGTTCAAGTAATGGTCAGACGATGGCGGTATATGTGAACTGATAGAAATTGAGGAATTGAAGAGTCAAGAAAAGATATAGTTGATTGAGAGTCAGCAAGAATAAGGTACATCTTAGGATTACTTGAGTCTATTTAGATTGTGGCATCGTTGTCTTCCATATTCAGATGAGGTATGATTATTGCGTAAGTTTAAGGAAGGAAGTCTACAGAAATGGACTAAGTGATATTAGGAAAATTCTATGAGATTCGTGATCGGCAGCTAGTGACAAGCATATTCCAGTGAACTGACCTGTTGAGATTTATAAGAAGTGTCTTGGTGGTACACCGTTGGAAAAGTTTGTAACATTCTACAGTGGATGAGTTGGCGTGCTTTAAGAGAAAGGATTTATGGAATCCCTATCATGTGAGGCTAGAGTTATGTTTTCGGGGTGGGACCCTACTTGTGGTAATATAGTATGATTGCAAGTCATAATAACTGGACAGTTTGGGTAAGTGCTTTTGGTTATTAAGGACTTGGGGTAGTTGCGTGAGATTTAGGGCAGCAGTGTAAGATTGGATACTTTCAGGTAATTAATGGGCATATCAAGGTTATACAATGAGAGGTTCGATGGTTAGATGATTATTATATGAAGCTTCAGGCTTAGCGTCAAAAAGTTTGGGAATGTATCGAATTTGCGTGTCGAGTAACGGTTGAGAAGCATGAAGATTGGAATCGTAAGGTATAGCTCTTCGGTACTAAGTTGATAACTTAGATAGGACTCAACTTGTGGAGTCGAGGGTGACAGACAGGATTTGTTATGCGTGTTATGACTGTCATTGGTTTCGAAATTCGGAGACAGTTCTAATGACTATTGGTGATATTCGAGAGTTTTGCATTCATTCAGGGTCAGCATGGTTCGAGTTAAGCTTAAAGGTCTATGTTTATACTTCCAGGAAGATATTTAAGGATTCGATGCGTTTCGCCTCAGATTTGAGGTATGACAGATTTACCGAGCTTTGTCAGGGTTTTCTAGTGGATTTGATGAAATTTTTTTAGAACAGTTACTTGGATAGAATAATGGTTTACAATAAGCTTAGTGCCGATTTGAGAAGGAACTGTTATGCGAGAGGTCTTTATAGTAACTAGTTGGGTTCCGATGGACTTTGCTCGACGAGATATTCAGTGGTGTGGTTCCGGTATGGTGATGTGCAGGTTTAAGAGAACTTGAAACTAGCCAAGTTGCTTGTCAGTAAGATCAGTTTTGATAGAGCATAGCGTTGCTCCGATAAAGCAAGCATTCTGTTTTGGCAAGTGTAAGTCATGGTTTCAGGCTTGTGTTTATGTATTTCGAAGAGGTCGTGGTTCATAATATTAGCAGAATGGGCTATGATTGTGACCATGTTTCAAGGATTGCGTTAGTTTGGGAAATGTTTGTAGGACCTATTGATCGCGTTCAGAGTTGTGGTTTTATCAAATCAGAGAATTCGAGCAAAAGCAATTCATTTATTGGAGGATCAGTTGTGAGGGAAATTTGAATACGGAGATATGAGAATTGGAGCTTGAGCTAAGTTTAGAGAGTTGTGACTGGTAGAGTTAGCGAGGAGGTTCTTACGAAGGCTTCACCTATGTAAGGTGTCATGAGATTTGGGAAGAAGGGCAAGTGAGCCCGAGGTGTGTTTTCCTGTTTGAGAATATCTGTTGTATTGACCCTGTGTTTTATGAGTTAGATTTTCACCAGGCCGGTCAGGTGTTCATCCGGTCTTCTATGTTTTTATGTTGAAGAAGTGTCATTCATTGGGATTCAGTTTTGTTCGAAGAGAATCTTTCCTATTCGGAGAAGCCCGATATGCGTTCAAAATATCCCCAGTTATTGTGGGCTCAGGTATCTTTCCCCATTCTCTTCTTTGTCACTCGAGGACGATCGATGGTTGAATTGGTATCTGATGTAACGACTCATTTGGTAGTTATAGTCTTTTTTGTACTTTTGACCTTTTTCGAGCTTGTTTAGCTCACATTTGACCCTAGAGGATCGTTGACATGCTTCTCGAGGTGTTTGGGTTTGATTTAGGTAATTTATTGGGATGTTTGGGCTTAAAGCGAAAAAAATTGACTCAAAATTGACTTTTGGGTAAACGAACCTTTTTTAGGAATCTGTCAATTTTGAGAGGTCCGGATGGTCTTTTAGAACTTGTGTATATATTCAGTTCGGTTCCTAATGCACTCGGGTGCATTTTGGGACTTGGGTTGGGAAATTGATTTGAGGTATCGGGGGTTGACTCGGTCAATGAGACCTCCGTTAGGAATTTCGAGGCCACGAGTGCGTTCGTAGCATGTTTTATATGTGTGCATATATGGTATGTGAGCATATGGCCTCGGGTGATAGTCGGGATTTCGGGTGAGTTTGTGATTTTTAGGAGTTTTCTTGTTCTGGTGCTCCGCTATGGCAGCACCAGTACCGCAACAGCGGCAGCGCTATAGCATTGGCCATGCCGCAACAGCGGCCAGTGCATTTTGCAGCTGACCGCCGCAGCGGTTTGAGGGAGCGTCGAAGCGAGACCGCTGTCGCAGAAACGGGTATCGGGTAGATAGATTTATTAAATTAGTGTTAAAATCCCTAAGTCCCTTATTCATTATTATTTAGACTTTAGAGCTATTGAGAGCATTTTGAGGCTATTCTTGGGGGAAAATCCTTATGGTAAGTCCTTTTATCTTCTTTGCTATTCCATTTCCTTTAATCACCTTAGGAATCCATTATCATGCTAATTCATTAAGAGTTTGATGTTTAAAAAAAGGGTTTAATGAGTTCTTCATTCTAGGCTTCTAAATCTTGATTTATTGATTGGGTTAGCTTCATTAAGCATGGAGTTGATTATTAGAATCTATTATTACTTGATTCCTTCCTACTTAGGGGCTGAATTATGCAATAGGAAGTTAGGGTTTATGCCCAAATTTAGGGGTTTTTTCTAGAATCCAAATTTAAGTAAATAGTTGGTTCTTCTAGCTTGTAATGTATGGGAATTGATCACCTAGAACCTTAATTTCATGTTGAGACCTATAGATTCCTAATTTTATCTCTCTAGTTCATAAAACCCATTCCATAGGTTAGGGATTTGGGTCTTGAATAGAAGTAGGGTTTGAATAATGTTCTTCTTGATTATAATTTCATGATTCAAATATGTTTAGACTTCCATTATCTTGAGGCTCAAAGGAAGGGAAAGACTAAGGTTTGACTTTTGGAGACTTTCTTTGTTTGGCTTTTCAAGTAGGTTATGGTTTACCTTTTGGTGAGACTTCGATTAGCAAAGCTTAAGTTTAGATGATATTGTCGGAGAATGCATGTAAGCCTTCGGGTACGAAGTTGGGATGGATATTTTCTTAGGTTGGGCCTTGTTGTATGATTTGAGGGCTAGCCACCCCGTTGTGTTGTTGCCTTATTTGGATCTATTTACTATTGGCTCATCGCCACATTGAGGCATCGGATATTGGTGATTAGAGATATATCATGGCTATGATATTGTAGTACTTTACTTGATTAATATTGAGATGAGAATTGTGATTCCATTGTGGCTTATTGTGTAGCCTTATCATTGATATTACTTTTGTGCCCTGGGAGGTACTGTTGAGAGTTGTGTGTCACACCCTAATTTCCGATAGGGTGTGATGGGCACCCGACCCTTACTTAGGGCCGAGCGAACCCGCTGACTCTCGCTATACTCATAATCGTGCTGGGCCCTTAAATCATAACGGAATGCATAAGGAAAGTTTTTCATTTTTCTCAAATCAAATAGAATCTGTAACATATGAAATTTGCAACATATCGCATAATATTATATATTGGCTTACATAGCCGCTCACAAAACTGACATCTTATATACACGACACTGTCTGCAAAGTCTCTAACATAACTCCAGATACCATAGCAAAAACACTCTGACTCGGCAACACTCCGGGAGGAAATGGAGCTCGCCAATCCAGCTGGAACATCTTCTACTAACGTCTTCTACTCATCTGGGTGTACCTGCGTGGCATGAAACGCAGCCCCCGAAGAAAGGGGGTCAGTACGGAATATGTACTGAGTATGTAAAGCATGGAATACAGTAAGCGGGATCATACTGAAGTAAAGAATATGGAAAATCATAAGACTTGCCTTTGAAAACATATATCATGCATGTCAATGTCATATAATCATAGTATAAACATATAGCGTGTCCCGGCCCTCTAGTGAGGGACTCGGTAAGTAAAATCATCATATGCATGAACATATAACGTGCCCCGGCCCTCTAAAGAGGGACGCGGTAAATGCAGATGCATGACGTGTCCCGGCCCCTCTAATGAGGGACTCGGTAAAAGGAATCATCATATGCCATCCCGCCGCCTCCCCCCATCATCATATCATATAACGTGCCCCGCCCTCTAGTGAGGGACGCGGTAAATATAACGTGCCCCGCCCTCTAGTGAGGGACGCGGTGAACAATGCAGTGGAGTTGCACGAATACATGCCCTGGCCCGGGACGCAGTGAAAGACACATTGAGCTTGGCACGAGCAGAGTAGTGAGAAACCATATGCACATAAATTATTTACAAAGACTCAATGAAGTGAGCCAAACGAATCGTCATTTGAAAATCGGGACAAAAGTTACCTCAAATATCTTTCGGACGCCACTCGGAAACATACAAACATCATAAGCATGTCAAAAGACCGTAGGGATCATAGTCATATGTCAAATCAATCCGAGCCCTCCTATGAAAGTTACGGGCCTTATTCACTTTAGGACTTTCTACAAACATATCGAAGCAATCCGAGCCCTTCTGTGAAAGTTACGGTCGTTCGTAGTTACGGCATCATTTAAGGACAAAACTCTTTTTGAAAACAAAACCTTTATGCAACTTTTGAAATTTAATCATACCAAAGACATAAGGACCATAATTCGACTACGTTGAAATACGAATATCAAGAAACAAATAAGAATCGCAGACATGCTCGGATCGCAAGAATAGAGTTACCTCGAGACTCGTGTCATAACTTACTTTTAACAAAGACATGCCAAAAGAAAGAAAGGTTGAGCTTTACATACCTCGTCCGCTTCCTACGCTAGTCAAACTTAAATCTCGGCTTCTCACGATTTACAATAATATCATTAGATATCAACCATTAGCCATAAGCACTTAGAAATGCAATTCCAAACTAACACTTTGTCTACGAAAATTTGGGCAGCATTTCCCCTATAACTTCAACAACCTCGAGAATTCAACTCGGCCAAATCAATAACAACCATACCAACAACCATACTAACGACATCCATAAGTGATTTAAAACGCATTCTAATGTTAATAATTCCTTTCTACACAATTCGGCAACATTTCATTTATATTCAAATAAACTACATACTTTCAAGCTAACCTCAATGCTCGCATATTTAAGTACTAATCCGAGACCACTCAAACAAGTTTCAAGAATGCTTCAAACAATCCACAAAATATTCAAGACAATCCAAACAATATGCCATGGAACCCGAAACCACCAATTTCCATAGGGGCAACAACAATACATTTCTTTCTTCTAAATTCATCAATGACACCAATAATCCACACATTTACAACATTACATCCATAAATTCAAGAAACTACATTAGAATCACTTTAGGTTCTAAATCAGCACACAACCAATAACAACTTCAATTTGAGTCATCAAACCTTCATTTTCATCACATATCCCATAACAACAACAACTACAACACCAAGTAAATTCAACTCATCATTCCTACACACATAACATGCACACGGCCAAGACAACATACACGGCTACCACAACAACACCACAATTTCATGAATTTCATTCATTTCCACACTCCACAACATACACAAACCATGCACAACCACCTATAAGACATGTAAGGAGAATTAAATCTTACCTTTCACTTACTTCTCCCTCAGCTAGAGTTGGTGAATTGCAACAACTAACGGTTTTCTTATCCCACCAACTACTCCACGTTAACGAGGGCCTTCCAATTAGTAGGAAAGCTAGGAGAAAAGAATTTTTCTTGATCAAATTTTCCATGACCATGTTCGGCCAACCTTGGCCGAACTCTTCTCTCCTCTCTTTTTCTCCATCTTTCTTGAATTTTCTAGGATGATGAATGAAAAATATGTCTTGCCTTTCATGACTTAGTCATATATATATATATATATATATATATATATATATATATATATATATATATATATATATATATAGGTCCCCTACAAATGTAAGATGAACACATGGCCCCCTTGATGGCTTGAAACAATTGGCTAGCCATGTGTGGGCCCCACGGCCACATGGCCATTCATGGCTATTTCATGAAATAGTTTTTCCAACTTTTAGCCCCTAATTTTTCTTATTCCAAATTTACCCTTAATACTCCGTACCAATAAGAGATGAATAAGCAACTTATGCATTCTTAACAAAACCGGAAGAAATATAACCTTGTCCTTAACTTTTCGCAATTTACTCGGAATATCCCATTGTACAAAATACGGGATATAACATCCTTCCCCCCTTCGGAACATTCGTCCTCGAATGTTCAACTGGTCTCGTAAGGTCTTCTAAGGATCTTGGGGGGGGGGGGTTTCCTTTATTACCACGACATGCAACCTCATCTATCGATCAAATATATATTTTTTCTTCATTTTCTCTTCAGCTTCTCAAGTCGTCTCCTCCCTGCTATTGTTCCACCACACGAACTCGGACCCTTATAATCGTAACAAAAGTACCTATGACTTTGCGTCTCATTGACAATACCTCCTTCTAACATCCGGTGGACTCTTTTATTTCCCTTCATGAAGGCAGCATTCTCTCTTTCCTTCAAAATTTTCCAACTGTCATTGTCATTCCAACTGTCTTCTTGAGTTCGTCATCTCTGCTAACGCCCTTTTGTACCTCTAGCTCGAAGATCTTTCTCGCTCTTTACCCTCCTATCACACATTATGTTGCAATCTTTGCAAGAATATGCGAAGGTGTTCAGATTTGTTATATTTCGTATTTTCGTGCATTGGAACAATCCAGATTAATTGTGATAAGTTAGGGACCAAACCATTTCGGGATGCAAAGTCGAGACTTTGGACCTTTGATTTTATTTTGAGACATAAGTTGTGCATGAATTTGTTGGCTATGGAACAATTGGGAAAATTTGGGACCAAAATTGGAATTTATGGAAGTTGAAAATCATCCATTTTTCCATGTTGTAGCCGTGTGGCTTGAAGAAGGCCCACACATTTTTGTGTTCAATTTCTATTGCTCCAACACATGGTGCGGGCCAAGGGACACTTGTATAAGTCTTATATTATCTTAGAAGATGACCACTAATTCATTTGCATCATCCAACACTTAGAAAAAAAAAAGAGTAAGAAGTTGAAGAACAAGAGAGGCTCTCGGCCAAGCTCTTGAAATTTGAAGTTCAATTCAAGTCATTCCAAAAATATTTCCTTGATACAAACCCACTAATTTGAGGTCTCTAAGTAGCGTGGAAGCGTTGTTCGGGTCATCCAACCATTCGTTGTGTCAATTGCAAACCCTAGCCTATTTGGGGAGTTGAAGAAGAAAGGTAAGAATTAATCATGTTTTATGTGTTATAAAGGTTGCATGTGTCACACCCTTAATCCGATAGGGTGTGATGGGCACCCAACCCTTACCTAGGGCCGAGCGAACCCGCAGACTTTCGTAATACACACAATCATACTGGGCCCACAAAACATAACATACGCACGAAATGAAAATTTTTCAGAAAACAAACATGCCTTTCGTTTTTTTCTTTCAAACCAAATAAAATCTGCAATCGTATGAAAACTGTAATATAAGGCATAACAGTGCTTCGGCTTATATAGCCGCTTGCCAAACACATCGGTAGCATAATGCATACAAACACACCGGCTTACGTAGCCGCTTACAAAACAGACCCGACATATCATACACTCGACACTGTCTGCAAAGTCTCTATCATAACTTCGAACACCACACAAAGCACTCTGACTCGGCAGCACTCCGGAGGAAATGGAGCTCGCCAATCCGGTGGAGCATCTTCTCGCTAACATCACCTACTCATCTGTGGGTACCTGCGTGGCATGAAACGCAGCCCCCCGAAGAAAGGGGGTCAGTACGAAATATGTACTGAGCATGTGAAGCACAGCATACATCAAATGAGGCCATAACCAAAGTAGGGAGTACAGAAAGTAAAGTCGTAATAACCCAACTACCCAAGTACTTACATCTGACACACAAATCATACATACTCATACCGAACGCATCATAATCTGTCACATGGAATGACATTAACCGATGTGGGATTTGCCTCATCATCGGTGATCAAACTCATCATATCATCATACATCATCACATATCAAATACGGTCCATAGGACCCGTGACGGACGAACGTGGTCGCCACCCTATCGGCGCCACAACACAAGATAACACCGAAGTTTCAAATCTCCGTATCCCCGAACACAACACATCGTCACAACACATCATAAGCCATATCACAGCATAACTCCATAAACGGAACCCGGCCCTATGGCGAGGTCTCGGGAACCGTAACACAGCATAACACCAGAGTATATCATAGTGCGCACGATCATATACCGGCCCGGGATCCGGTGAAAGAGGTAACACAGAACGCACGAGCAGATCGTAAGTAACCACACACATATCAGACACCATCACAGACTCAACCGAATGATCAAAACGAACCCTTTTTTTTTTAAAATCCAAAATCATAGTTTTCTCCCGAATCTCGCTCGGGACATATCAAACCGAACTTCAGAAATCGTTGTTACGTATCAAAATCATGGGCATAAAACCCTTATTTCCAACTCGACAGATAAATAAATAATCATAGTGATGAAAATATTAAATTTTCCGAAAAATCCATAAAGGTAGCATAGAAAGGCCGCGGGCCCCACGGACGGGTGCCGACCCCCGTCCGAGCCCGACTACGAGGGGTAGGGGAGAGTGATGTCTTATGAACTTACATATTATGTTTTGGGGCGTTTCGAGGTCGTATGCAAAAGTTACGGACGTTCGTAGTTTCGAAGTCGTTTTGGAACAAGTCTCTTTTGAAAACAAAATTCTTTTGAAAATAGAACTCTTTTGAAACCTTAAAAGTTTAATCCTACAAAAGACATAAGGGTCATAACTCAACCGCGTTAAAGATACGAACATCAAGGAACTTATACGAATCGCTTACACAATTTTTCAAACTCAACCATACCAAGAACATACAAACCACAACACGAGCAAATACGATTCACAAACATACTTGAAATTTACGAATGGAATTACCCCGAGGCACATATCATGTCATACCTTAGTTCCGTCTAAGACATGCCAAAAAGAAAAGAAGGGTAAGCTTCACATACCGGCTTGCTTCCTAAGCTAATCCAACGTAAGTTCGTCTCTCTCAAAAATCTACAACAACATCAATAGGCATCGAACATTAGTCCCGCTAAAGGATCCAATTCCAAACCATTGCTTTTTCTACGAATTTTGGGCAGCACTTCCCCTATAACTTGGACGCCCCGAGAATTTAACTCGGCCAAATCTTCAACAAGAATACCAACAATTCACACATGGACAACATTATCTTCCACAAATTCATGAAACTATATTAAAATTTCTTAAGATTCTAAATCAGCCCACCAACAAGTACAACACCAACTTGACACATTAAACTCTCATTTACATCACATAATCCATGACAAACAACCACCAAAATACAACATATAATTTGGTTCACCATGTTCCACCGAAAACAGCCCCTACACGGCCCAACTTCACCATACATGATTTCATGAACTTCATTTATTCTCCACACATTTCAACAACACACAATCATGTTAAATACAATTAAATCACTATCACCACACAACACACACAACACACGGCCAACCTTCAACTTTCACAACTCAACTTCAACATTTATACTTTCATGTTTTCCATTCATTTTCACATCCTACAATATCCATATTCAATCCCAAATGCATTCTAACATCACCAATTCTTTTTTTACAATTCCATGGCATCGCATTTATGTTCAATTCATAATTGTTCACATATTCAAATACCAATTCGAAACCTTCCAAACAATAGTCAAGAATGTTTCAAATAATCCGCTCGACATTTCAAGCGGCCGAACCAACACACTACCTAAAATTATCCAAACTCAACAAGAATAATGACAACATATTTCTTTCTTTCAACTTCATAAATCACACCAACAATTCACACTAACAACATTAGTTTCCATAAACACAAGAACACTATATTCAATCCACTTTAACTTCTAAAACAACTTCCCGACAACTACAACTTGAACTAGAATTATCAAACTTTCATTTCTCATCATAGATTCCATTGTAACAACAACCAAAATACTTAAGAAAATTGATTCATCCCTTTCCATACTATACCACAACCACACGGCCTCAACATATAGTCCATATTTTTCATGAATTTCCCTCATTCCTACACACCACAACATACACAACCATACGTAACATATAAAAGAAGATTAAATTCTTACCCTTTTCCAACTTTTCCACTTGCCAAAAGAAGCTCTTTCTTGCCATGATATTTATACCACTTTGTAGAGAATCTTGAACTTAGTAGGAATACAAACAAATTATAATTTTGAATCAAAGTTGAAGGCTTCAAGATTTCTCTTCTTTTTTTTTTTTTCTTCTTTCTTGCTGAAATTTCTGGAAATTTGTGGAGCTTTTTTGCTGAAATAAAATGAAGTTTCTGTCCCTTTTAAAAAACTGCCAACGTCGGTTTACTGTAGCTACAGTACTGTAGCAGGCATCGTAGCGGTACCGTAGCGGTACCGCGGGAATACCGTTTCTGCGTCGACAGTTCAGTTTGTAACGTCTATAATTCTCTACTCCGATGTCCTATCAATGAACGGTTTGTTGCATTACAAACTAGACTCGACGAACTTCATTTTAGGCTTTTAAAACACCTTAAAACTCCACATATACTATGAGATATGCGCCTCCATAGTTGACTTAAAAATTCGCCCAAGACATTTCCCCAAATTTTTGTCAAACTTATTTTCTTCGATTTACTCGATCTCGAAATATTCCGACGCACAAAATGCGGGATATAACAGCATGAATGTTGTAGTATGTTAAAATGGATGGAAATCATGAAATAGGGGATGTTGGAAGTGAGTTGTGTGTATGGTGTGTTAGCCGTGTGAAGGGTATGTGTGTTGTGTTGTGTTGAAGCAATGAATTGAAGTCTAGATAGCATGTTGTGATCATTGTAGGGTGAAGAAATGAATGAGAATCATAAGTATGTGCATATGTAGTGTTGGCCGAAAATGGGTCATATTATATGACAATGAATGGGGTAATATCGCTTAATGTTTTAGTTGTCGTCGTTATGAATTCTATGTTGGAAATGAGCGTTTAATGACTCAAGTTTGATGTTGTAATTGTATGGGCTGATTTGAAGGTTATTGTGCATTTGATGAAATTTGTATATTATGAGAATGATATCGTTATAGTGTGGATTGTTGATACAAATCATGATTCGGAAGTTAGAAATGGGCCATAGTTGTTCTCGGGTTTGGGGACAGTTTTGGGCAAATTGGAGCCTTGTTGGATTGTTGGAAATATTGTATAAATTGTTTGAAATGTTCTTAAGTGTTGTTAGTATGGATTCGGGTTGATATTTGAATGTATAAGCGTTGATGTTAGCTTGAATGCAAGTCGTTGAATCGAATATTGAAAGTTGGCGAATGATGTAAAAGAGAGTTATTAATGTTATATTGCCTTTCGGATTGATTATTAATGTTGCTAGGTTGGTTGTTGTTGTTGTTGTTATTGATTTTGGCGAGTTAAATTCTCGGGGTGGCCTATTTACAGGGGAAATGCTGCCCAAATTTCTGTAGAATTAAGGGCTAATTTGGAATTAGATGCCCAAATGTCTATAGCTAATGTTTGGCACATTATGATTTATTTGTAGACCTTGGGCAGCCCGAGGCGTAGGTCGTGATTAGCTTGAGTTTGGAGTAGCGTTGGGAGCGATCGAGGTATGTAAAGCGCAACCCTTCCTTCTTTTGGCATGCCTTAGTCGTAAATAAGCTATGATACGAGCCTCAAGGAAATTCTACTCTCGCGATCCGACCATGTCTATGATTATTATTTGTTTCTTGGTCTTCGTATGCATGATATGACGAAATATTGGCCTCTATGTCTTTTGTATGACTACGTTCAAAAAGTTGCATAAAAAGTTTGGTTTTTAAAAGAATTTTGTTCTTAAATGATTCCGGAAACTACGAAAGTCCGTAACTTTCACAGACAGAACCGGATCGCTTCGATATGCTCAAAAATGATTCCATGATGTATGATGATTATGTTTTCCATAGGCGGGCCCGGCTCGGGTCGACACCCGTCCGTGGGTCTCGCGACTTTTTTCTTATGCACTTCTGACGACTTTTGAAAGAATATGATACGACTATGATCCCGATTGCAAGTACGATCAGTTTACTTACCTTTTAAGATTATGATAATGATCTTATGTATATGATTTTGATGAATAGCTGTGGTTTCGGAAGTTCGAATTGATATGTTCCCGAGTATTATTCTAAAGAAAATTCGATTTGACTATTGTCTTGGTTTTGGAAATAATAGTTCGCTTCGACTATTTTTTTAATTCTGTAATGACGACTATGTTTTTGATTCCCACAAGTATGTCATATGGTCTTGACACGTACCTACAAGTTCTAAAGTGATACTTGATATGTTCTCGAATGATTTTCGGAAGGAACTTGACTTGACTGTTATTTAGCTTTTAAATGAGATTTCATTTGATTATGTTGTTGAGTCTGTGATGATGATTTGTGTATGTGATTTCTCACTACTCTGCTCGTGCGAGCTATTATGATCTCTTTCACTGCGTCCCGGGCCAGGGCATGTATTCGTGCACGATTCTACGGTATGATTCACCGCGCCCCTCACTAGAGGGCGGGGCATGTTATATGATATGATAATGATATGATGATGTGGGGAGGTGGCCAGGATGGCATATGATGACTTCATTCACCGCGTCCCTCACTAGAGGGTCGAGGCACGATATATGTATATGATATGATTATTTCACTCACCGCGTCCCTCATTAAAGGGCCGGGGCACGTTATATGTATATGTATCGATGATTTTACTTACCGCGTCCCTCATTAAAAAGGGCCGGGGCACGTTATATCTATGTATGGGTACGAGATGATTTTCGACTCGTGTTTCTCGGTCCGTGATGAGCCGTATATGAAATGGATACGTATGATTTATGTTTCAAAGGCAAGTGTTATGATTTTCGGTTATTATGCTACTTTTTCGTCCTCCTCGTTTCGGTACGATTTTGTTTATGGTATTCCATGCTTTACATGCTCGGTACATATTTCGTGCGACCCCTTTCTTCGGGTCGCGTTTCATGCCCGCAGGTACAGATTTCGGTGATCCACCGGCGTAGGATTTCCATTTTCTTTGTTCAGAGTGCTCCCTTTGTTTTGGAGCCAAAATTTTGGGTGTATATTCTTCCAATGTATATGATTATGTTTATTCTGGGTACGGCGGGGCCCCGTCCCGTCATCGATTCGTTGTTACGTATTAGAGGTCTGTAGACATAGATGTGGGTTATGTACAGTTTTGTTCGACTGCGTTGAATAAGTTGTGTTTTGGCGGCCCAACTGCCGTGGCAGCCTTGTCGGCTGCGTATATATATGCTTTGCTACGTTATATATATTATGATAGCCTTACCGGCTTTCGTGCAGCTTATATGCTAGTATGTGACAGTTTGGAACCACGTATGATCTCTATGTCGGTGTAGATTGTTTGTATCTTTGATTTCGGTTATTGAGTGCATTTGGGTGCCCAACTCGGGCACTAGTCACGACCTACGGGGTTGGGTCGTGACAAGATTACCCCAAGAAATACCTCAGCGCCGCTTTACTAATCCTTATGTCTTACCTTATCTTCCCTTCTCTTGTCTTACCTCTGGTACCGAGACAGATTCTTAGTTCAACCACCGCCATGCCTCGTCCGTCCTCAGCACTAATTCTATTTCAGTAATTGGCTTAAACCATCGTTACATTTTCCCGTAGTGTCCCCGAAATATCACAACTGCATATCTTGTTCATACCAAAACCCGCTCGTCCTATTTTGTCATATTTCTTTCCCTTCCCTTAATCGCTCTTGATTCCCTCACTTCCTATCCTAAAGGGTTTTCTATTCGCTCTTCTTTAATACTGACAAGTTGCGACAGCACTAGCGAACACCTCTATAGCCAGCATCTTGGCCTTTAATCTAGTATAGCATCGCTATCCTTCCTGCTATCTCTTAAGTTATGCAATACCGTCCTCTTGTCATACTCTTTTTCTTCGTCTACGCCCACTTTCTAGCCTCATGTCATTCGAGGTCTCTGCAAAAACTTCTCACACCACATTAAATGTCTTCCTGACTTTTATCCGCTTATTACCGATTTTTCAATCTCTATAACTTATTTCAGTAAGGGGGTCTCGTTTGTAGTTTAAGCATCCACATCAAACATATTACAGTGTCAATTGTTTCCATCTCACCCTTGTATCTCTCTCACCCGCTTCCCCCCTTTAGGGGTGTACTTATGCCATTATCCGCTTATATTTTGCCCCGTGTCCTTATTTCCAATCTCAATTAGGCAATACTCTTACTCTGACAATAAGTATCCAAAGTTCTCTCGGAATATTATCTTTATCCCAACTTATCTCGGGTGCTTCCTTTGGCATCCCTTTATCATTTCTCCTGTTTATGCCTATCTCTTATTCTGCACGCGAGGAATCTTATGCTACCTCTGTGTCATTCCGAACACACTACTCCCACATAATCCTTCTCTCATTTTCAAAACGTATTCTGTTCACCCACGTCTATCTGTATCGTACCAGTCATCTCCTAGCACTCATTCTACCTTGTTTCTCATCATCCTATAACTTGGCCTTCCACAGTCCCGTCACTTATGGTACCCGTGTCCTCAGTTACACACGTCATAACCTATTACTACACTGTTGTCTCGCTTTCTCCTTAGTTCCTCTTTCCGTTGACTCCTTCTCTTCACCGACCTAATCTACCCCGTCCTCCGCGATCCCTTAAGGTTTTTGCCCACTCCGCAGACTCTAATTTTCCTTAGATTACTCTAGCTTCTCATTTGCTTCCTACGTCTGAATTCGTAAGACTTTCAGAAAACCTCCCAGGGGGTCACCCATCCTAAAATTTCTCTCACTCCAGCACGCTTAGCTTTGGAACCTTAATAAAGTTCGATGCGTTATGCTAGTACGATCGCGTCCACCTCTCCGCATGACCCTCGTCACATAATCTGGGGTAAGTTGAGGTCTTATCATATCCCCAAAACGTCCTCACAACACATCTCATCAGCTGTTTTATTAATTCATTCCTATCCGTCACCATTCTTTTCCTCTGTACTCTTGTCTTAGGCATACCATTACTTCTTTTAATTATAAGCTCGTCGTAACTCATCCCTGCTTATCAGGTCAGTACCTTTAAATAACACTCCATCACGACTTACCAGCCCTCTTTTTTTTGGATCATCTTTTAGGATTACAAGTCCTTTCCAAATTCTTTTCACCACGTCGATATCAAACTTCTAATTATTACAATCCTCAATTCCGCAATTACTTCTTCTTCGATGTCATCCCTACTCGTGGCTTAGTCAAATTCTATCATTACTATTGACACGACCTTTCCCAAACATATTCCAAACTTACGTCTCATTCTCATAGCATTTCCAGAAAAATTTCGGCAGAGTTTCCTCTGTATTCCTTACTATCCCAAAGCCTGCACGCAAGAAATACCAACAATGCCTCACAGGGCCAACACATGTATATATATATATATATCATATCATATCACGGCCACACAGGGCTCCCATTATCAACAATAGTACGAAAACGGTTAACTTACCTCGTACGTCCAACTCAAACTGCACCTGTTACACTTTCCTCTCTACTTTCCTTTCCAGTTTTCAACTTTACATTTCAATCGTACGTCAATACCATACTCGACATATATCTTTCGTACCTTTGCTTACCTGCGTGCTTTGTAACCTCCAATATCGTCGGTCACCTTCTTCGATCGACGTCGTTCTTCTCTTTGAAATCGAAGGTTAGCATAAGAAATCTCATTTCCTATGACTTGGCTCTATGGCACGATCTAAGAGGTGAAAGAAGAGTAACCACCCTAGATGCCCCGTAGCCTCCTGTTTATAAATGTGGATGACTTCACACCATAAACAGGACTCTATTGGACACGACTTTGCAGACAACCCCTAGGAAGAACTGCTCTGATACCAATTTGTCACACCCTAATTTCCGATAGGGCGTGATGGGCACCCGACCATTACTTAGGGACGAGCGAACCCGCTGACTCTCGCTATACTCATAATCGTGCTGGGCCCTTAAATCATAATGGAATGCATAAGGAAAGTTTTTCATTTTTCTCAAATCAAATAGGATCGTAACATATGAAATTTGCAACATATCGCATAATAATATATTGGCTTACATAGCCGCTCACAAAAGCCCGACATCTTATATACACGACAACGTGCCGCAAAGTCTCTAACATAACTCCGGATACCATAGCAAAAACACTCGACTCGGCAACACTCGGGAGGAAATGGAGCTCGCCAATCCGAATTTGGAACATCTTCTACCAACGTCTTCTACTTATCACAGGTGTACTGCGTGGCATGAAACGCGACCCCGAAGAAAGGGGGTCGATGCGGAATATGTCTGCGAGTATGTAAAGCATGAAATACCGTAAGCGAGGGTCATGCGAAGTAAAGAATATGGAAAATCATAAGACTTGCCATTGAAAACATATATCATGCATGCCAATGTCATATAATCATAGTATAAACATATGGTGTGTCCCGGCCCTCTAGTGAGGGACTCGGTAAGTAAAATCATCATGTGCATGGATATATAACGTGCCCAGGCCCTCTAGAAAGGGACGCGGTAAATGCAAATGCATGATGTGTCCCGACCCTCTAATGAGGGACTCGGTAAAAAGGAATCATCATATGCCATCCTGGCCGCCTCCCCCATACAATCATATCATATAACGTGCCCCGGCCCTCTAGTGAGGGACGCGGTAAATATAACGTGCCCCGGCCCTCTAGTGAGGGACGGGGTGAACAATGCAGTGGAGTTGCACAAATACATGCCCTGGCCCGGGACGCAGTGAAAGACACATTGAGCTTGGCACGAGCAGAGTAGTGAGAAACCATATGCACATAAATCATTTACAAAGACTCAATGAAGTGAGCCAAACGAATCGTGATTTGAAAATCGGGACAAAAGTTACCTCAAATATCTTTCGGACGCCACTCGGAAACATACAAACATCATAAGCATGTCAAAAGACCGTAGGGATCATAGTCATATGTCAAATCAATCCGAGCCCGCCTATGAAAGTTACGGGCCTTATTCACTTTAGGACTTTCTACAAACATATCGAAGCAATCCGAGCCCTTCTTGCAGAAAGTTACGATCGTTCGTAGTTACGGCATCATTTAAGGACAAAACTCTTTTTGAAAACAAAATCTTTATCCAACTTTTGAAATTTAATCATACCAAAGACATAAGGACCATAATTCGACTACGTTGAAATACGAATATCAAGAAACAAATATGAATCGCAGACATGCTCGGATCGCAAGAATAGAGTTACCTCGAGACTCGTGTCATAACTTACTTTCAACTAAGACATGCCAAAAGAAAGAAAGGTTGAGCTTTACATACCTCGTCCGCTTCCTACGCTAGTCAAACTTAAATCTCGGCTTCTCACGATCTACAATAATATCATTAGATATCAACCATTAGCCATAAGCACTTAGGAATCCAATTCCAAACTAACACTTTGTCTACAGAAATTTGGGCAGCATTTCCCCTATAACTTCAACAACCCCGAGAATTCAACTCGGCCAAATCAATAACAACCATACCAACAACCATACTAACGACATCCATAAGTGATTCAAAACGCATTCTAACGTTAATAATTCCTTTCTACACAATTCGGCAACATTTCATTTATATTCAATAAACTACATACTTTCAAGCTAACCTCTATGCTCGCATATTTAAGTACTAATCCGAGACCACTCAAACGAGTTTCAAGAACGCTTCAAACAATCCACAAAATATTCAAGACAATCCAAACAATATGCCATGGAACCCGAAACCACCAATTTCCATAGGGGCAACAACAATACATTTCTTTCTTCTAAATTCATCAATGACACCAATAATCCACACATTTACAACATTACTTCCATAAATTCAAGAAACTATATTAGAATCACTTTAGGTTCTAAATCAGCCCACAACCAATTACAACTTCAATTTGAGTCATCAAACCTTCATTTCATCACATATCCCATAACAACAACAACTACAACACCAAGTAAATTCAACTCATCATTCCTACACACATAACATGCACACGGCCAAGACAACATACACGGCTACCACAACAACACCACAATTTCATGAATTTCATTCATTTTCACACTCCACAACATACACAAACCATGCACAACTACCTATAAGACATGTAAGGAGAATTAAATCTTACCTTCCACTTACTTCTCCCTCGGCTAGAGTTGGTGAATTGCAATAACGAACGATTTTCTTATCCCACCAACTACTCCACGTTAACGAGGGCCTTCCAATTAGTAGGAAAGCTAGGAGAAAAGAATTTTTCTTGATCAAATTTTCCATGACCATGTTCGGCCAACCTTGGCCGAACTCTCTCTCTCCTCTCTTTTTCTCCATCTTTCTTGAATTTTCTAGGATGATGAATGAAAAATATGTCTTGCCTTTCATGACTTATTCATATATATATATAGGTCCCGTACAAATGTAAGATGAACACATGGCCCCCTTGATGGCTTGAAACAATTGGCTAGCCATGTGTGGGCCCTACGGCCACATGGCCATTCATGGCTATTTCATGAAATAGTTTTTCCAAATTTTAGCCCTAATTTTTCTTATTCCAAATTTACCCTTAATACTCCGTACCCAATAAAGATGAATATGCAACTTATGCATTCTTAACAAAATCGGAAGAAATATAACCTTGTCCTTAACTTTTCGCAATTTACTCGGAATATCCCATTGTACAAAATACGGGATATAACATTGTGATTCCACTGTGGCTTATTGTGTAGCCTTATTATTGATATTACTTGTGTGCTTGGGAGGTATTGTTGAAAATTGTGATTCCATTGTGGCTTATTGTGTAGCCTTACTATTGATATTACTTGTATGCTATGTGTGGTACTGTTTGGATCGAATTGGTTGTTGATATTACATTGCATCGTATTCATACGCATTTCCATGATACATTGACATATGCATAGTTATGGTACTATGATGACAAGTGAGAGAGTGTAGCCTCCGAGGCTTCTGCCGAGCGTAAAAGAGAGATGAGAGTTTGTGATATGCAGTCAGGGACCCAGAGCGGTATAAGTGATGATGCTCGAGGTTTCTTACCGGGATCGAGAGTGTGCTCGTGATCCGAGGTCATATTTCAAAGAAAGTGGTATGTGGACTTCATGGGTACCCCATGGGTTATGATCGCCGAGACGTAGAGTTATTACGTTTGGGACATGTTGTACAAAGTTGTTTATGCATTGCATTCATCCTACATACATTGTTGCATTGTACTGTTCCATTGATTCTGATGACTTTTTGTGATACTATTGTGATGTACTGGTTTGAATTGATTATACTGAGACTTGGCACAGTTGGGCTTAGATGCTATAGCATAGGTGATGACTTGTTGTGATTCTATTGTGATGTACTAGTTCTGATTGATTATATTGAGACTTGGCATAGATGGGTTTAGATGCTATAACATAGGAGATGACTTTGTCTTTGGATATGGATTCGTGTTGACTTGTACTTGTTTGTTTATGTGTTTATCTTGCTTTGTTGTCTTTATATACGCTAGCTAGTCTTAGTCGATGTCACGACCCAACCCCATAGGCCGCGACTAGTGCCCGAGTTGGGCACTCGTATATACACATGTTAGCTATAATCAATCCATAACTAAACATCATATGGGACTTAAAGAAACAGGATGTCATCTCAGAACAACTATCACATATATATATATCGACGCAACCTGTCTCCTGAGGAGTCACAATCATCAATAGATAAACAGTACATAAGCCGACAAGGCTGTCATAGCGTGTGGGAATGTCCCAACTATATGTACGCAAGCCGACAAAGACGCACTACACATGCAACATCCCAAAACATACATATACGCGAGCGACAAGGCTGCCTGTACAAGTGGGAACGTCCCAAACATAAGTCATGCTAACATAGTTGGACATCAACTACACACAACCCACACATATGTCTACAGACCTCTAAGAGTATCAACAGTAACATATGACGGGACAGGGCCCCGCCATACCCCTGAATAACATATACATATATCAGAAGATCTGTACCAAAAGTCTAGACTCCGGGACAACGGAGCACTCCAAGACAGCTGAGTAGAAATCCTAAGCTGAAAGTCACCAAATCGAGCAAATTTACCTGCGGGTATGAAACGCAGCCCCTCGAAGAAAGGGGGTCAGTACGAAATATGTACTGAGTATATAAAGCATAAAATGCATTAAGGAAAATCATAACTGAAGTAGGGATTCCAGGAGGCAAGTATGATAATCTAGAAATCACTGTACCTGTACCTTATGAGATAAAATCATGCATGCCTATATCATATACCATATCTGGCCCATTATGGACTCGGTGAATCTGTCATATACATGTATATCATACCCGGCCCATCATGGGACTCGGTGCCATCATCATATCATCATATCATATCATCATCATATATATATATACCATACCGGCCTACAGTGAGGACTCGGTGAACAATACTGATGAAAGCTTGTGCACGATAACATACCGACCCCGAGGACTCGGTGAAAGATGTAATAACGTATGCACGAGCGAGTAGTGAGCAACTATATGCAAATTAAATCATCATCTGAGACTCAATAGAATAAGTAGAATAAACTAGCACTTGAGTATCAAGGCGATAGTCATATTAAGTACTCCTTGAATGTCACTGTGAACTATATCAAATAGAGCCTCAGGAATCATAGACATGTATCAAGATAATGCGAAACAGCTTATGGAAATCAAGGACATCAGTCATTATAGAGTCTTTAAGAATAGGAACTTTTACACACCAACTGCTATCCAAACGTAGAGAAGACTCGAGGGCAGTAGCTCAACTACTTTAAGAGTTTTAACATCAAGAAGTGAATAAGAATCATGAATCATACTCGGAACTTATGAATGGAATTACCCCAAAGCTCATTTCATACATCGCTTATATCTAAGACATGCCAAAATAAAGAAGGGATAGCTTTACATACCTTTAATGCTTATCCGAGACACCATACGTATACGCTGCTGTTACACCTCGAAAATTTCCCTTAGCGTACAAGGAATAGACCAACGAAGGGTACGACGTATACGAGGTTTGGGGATAAGCGAGAGGTAGTAATTGATGGTCCTAATTAATATTTCCAAAGATATACGAGTCAAGGAAAGAAAGTTGTTAAGAGGAGCGGGTCATTTGTTGGGTATCGAATAAGAATTACGAGTATTGAACTAATGGTGTATGAATGATACCCTAAGAAAGAGTTATAATGTCCCTTGGAATGATATTGAAGTGATGAACAAGTGTTAAGAAGGTTCCATAAGGATCAGAGATCAAACGAGTCAACGAAACGATTCTCGAAAAAACTGGACAACCTACGACCAGACATACTGGCCGTATAAAACGTATGGACCGTATGTCCAACCGTAGATTCAGTCCAATAGAGCATACTTCACTGGACCGGATCTACGGCCAGTCATACGGACCGTATAAAACATACGGACCGTATGTTGGTCCGTATATCTTGGTCGGGCCTGAACGTTGAATAATATAAGGGACCCTTTCTCATTTAATTTTATTTCATCTCCCACCTCCACCATTCAAGAAACCTCTAGAGAGTTCCAAACATTTCATCCATGAGAAATCAATGGAAATCAAGGGTCAACAACAAGAATTAGAGTGAATCAAGCCTATGAAACTCCATTAAAGCCATCAAGGTCAAGAAATCCAAGAAAGGTGAAAGTAGGGTTTTGTGCAAAAAGGTGTATTATCACTCAAGGTCTATTCCTTAATCATTTAAGGTAAGCTTCATGACCTATTCATGTTGATTGAAGTATTATTAAGTTGAAACACATGGATTGTAGAAGAGTACAACAAATGGGTCATCAAATGTGTAGATAGTGTTATTATTGAATAGTAGTTGAGTTGGATCATGGAAATGAATATGTTGATGTTATGAATGTGTTATAAATGATATTTAGAACATGAGATAAGCATTGGATATGAAAGAATGCAAAAGTGAACTTTAGTCATAAATTATGGAGAATTGGAATAGAATTGTGAAAGGCGGATTATGTAAATGAATGACGATCGTTGTTATGAATGTTGGGAGTTGATATGGAATATGGCGGAAAGTAGTATAAACAAAGGAAATGCTGCCCAATTTTCTATAGCTTTAGTAAGTACGCTCTCATGATTGTCTAGCTAATGTTGATACGAATCCCATTGAAGGTATTAACGAATGCATTAAAAGAGGACGAGCAAGCAATCGAGTAATTAACCGACAAAGGTATGTAAGGCTCAACCTTTCTTTCTAAGGCATGACCCTATGGTATGAATTCTCCTATCTCTTTATAATTTCTCTACACCTATGTATGTATCGGAAATGAGGAGTCTACGTTATAGAGAGCTCGCATGAGATGAAGTAAGAAGTATGATATGAATATGATGATGAGTCGAGCCTAGATATCCTAAAACTTATGATACAAGATTTTTACAAAGTTAATGATCTTCATACGACTCCTTGCTATTATTCAATGTTGATAGACCCATCTTAAAATGTTGGCCTCTTTCCCTTGAGGCTTGATCTTCCTCCGTCTCCATGAATCTCCCAAACTCCGAAGAACTAAGAGCCTACGTTCATAAATAGTCTTATGAGAGAAAGATAAGAGATATACCTTATGGGCACGATAGTAATGACGATGAGCCTACGACTATAGGGAGCTACTCATGTATAAGATAAAGAAGAGGGATAAGGCTTGGGCACGATAATCGACGATGACGAGTTAAATCTAAGGAGTCCTAGAGTGAGGAATGATGCCACGAAGTCAGCGACTCTAAGTATGATTATATTGATGCTTCTTCTTGGGTACACTCACCTTAAAATGTTAGTCCCTTCAAGGTGAGATACGATGATCTGATTACTCCATAATGTGATCGGGGTTTCACGACCTTACGTCACCCCGACATGGCTACAGATGCTTATGAGTCCCAATATGTGTTGGGATGATATAAGTATATGCATGTATGTAATGATACCAAATTATGATAGAGCCGTGATATGCTTATAAGGCACTTGAAAATTCAAATCTATGATATGCATGTTAATGCTAGCCTACAATGTACCTATAAAATGTATGATCTTAAGTATATGGTATGTATATATGTATATATGCTTTGATGACGTTAAGTTAAGATAAGCCACGATATGTCTATGAAAAGTATGATAACGATAAACATATGTTATGTATGATGACGAATGCATGGTATGTATAATGATGAGTTTATGACATGAATGATGATGAATGTGTGATATGTGTGATTATATGATTCCACCGCACCGATTACAGGAGACCTCCTTTATTCCGGAGGTGCTATTTTAATACATTATTTTGTGTGCTTATATTTTGGGCATGACGGGGTCTTGTCCCGTCCATATGTTCAGTGTTCTAGTAGAGGCTCGTAGATACGTATGTGTGGGTAGTATGGTCCCATAGACTTCATGTATATGCAAGTATATGTATATTATTATTTTGATAGCCTAAAGGGCTTATGTTTATGCAAGTAAATATGTTTTAAATGAAAAAAAAAACAAATCATTTTCTGTGATTACAAATGGTAAGAGATGTGAATGAAGGCAGGATAAGACATAGAATGAGTGGTGCTCGGGGTCGGCCCTCGGGTACCGTCATGGCCCGTAGCTCGAGGTCGTGACAAAAGTGGTATCGAGCGGTTCGGTCTAGGAAGTGCCCTCGAGCCGTGTCTAGTAGAGTCTTGTTTATGGTGTGTTGCGCGCCACGCTAATAAACAAGAGGCTACAGGGAAGCCCTAATTTTAGCTCGGAAATTCCCCTTAGTGTACAGTGAATAGACCAACGAAGGTTACAACGTATACGAGGTTTGGGGATAAGCGAGAGGTAGTAATTGATGGTCCTAATTAAGATTTTCAAAGACATACGAGTTAAGGAAAGAAAGTTGTTAAGAGGAGGCGGGTCATATGTTGGGTATCGAATAAAATTACGAGTGTTGAACTAATGGTGTATGAATGATACTAAGGAAGAGTTATAATGTCCCTTGGAATGATATTGAAGTGATGAACAAGTG
>NW_026714231.1:0-24176 GCF_029784015.1 Lycium ferocissimum
CGGGGACTATTTTCTCCCGATCTAAAGTAGGTATACACGTAATGGTTCACCGCACCTTTCTATCCTTTACCGAAATGCCGCCACACTTATGGCAACTCATGGTCGAGCTCGGAAACTAAATCTTTGGGCTGCCGTTGCAACCTTTCCTTTAGCTTTTTTGCTACGACTTCTTTTCTAACCTTTGTCCTTAAATCTCGCCCTACAACCCGAAAGCATAGGGCTACGAAAATCCTTACTTCTCTCCGATTCTCTCATCGCACACTCTTGTTTTGGCGATTATTTCGAACTACGAAAGCTCCGGTACGATTAATTCCCCTTTCGGAGCATATTTCAAGTTCAATATGTTCTCGTCGTCCTCGGCGCTTATCTTTCGAGAGTTGGGAACTTCTTAACACCGTTGCCGGCCTAATCTTCTTTCCTTTACTTCTCGGTTCGTTGTGGTCATTATTCTTTCGCTTTTTCCGACATTTGGTCACCTTATCTATCGCCTACTTATTTTTTTTTTCTTTCAAAACATCATTATCTTGGAACTTTCCAAGCTCGGTCCGTATGCCAACTTGATGTATCGGCTTACCTTATAACGTTATGCCATTTTATTTTCTTTCACTTGAACTTCATTACTCTGTCGATTAACGCCTTTGATATGCCTCAACATCGATTCTTGGGACTTAACATAGCCGTATAAGGGATATCATGTACATACGTATACATAATCATTACCGTATTATTCACCAAAAATTTTTCAACACCATTCCAACTTACCATTGTTAAAGCCGCCAATGCACCTTCCTCCGTTTTTCAACGATTCGGCTGCCCTCGTTACACGACCTCTTGGGTTTTCACACCCCGACCTTACCGGGGTGTGATGGGCACCCGACCCATCGGAGCGAGGCGAACCGGCCCGACTCTTTTACCATTGATTTTCCAACACTTAATCCAACACACCATTTGCTCAGAAACCTCTGACTTGACATGACCATACATTTCCTTGTCATTCCATTGCATTAACTTGACAACAACCTTCGTTACGTTGCACGATCACATAACGGCGACAACTAGAATATCAAATTACTGTCAAATTTACCATAACTTACCAAACCACCTACTATTTGGTTACGAAAACAACTTCTTACATGTTTTGGGCCATTTTCATCCGTCTCCATTACCTCCAGCAACAACATATTTCTCTCTTTTCAATTCAATCACCACAACCTAACTTTCAATTCTCCAAACCATTAAATTCTTTTTTTGCATTTGTAGAGATGCTATAACGACAATAATTAAATTATTAAAGGAAATTAGCTCGTCACTTATACACTACACTACTCCGTTCGACCACCAGCTACATGCGTGCTTTCATGACTTTCCATCCATTTCTACATTACAACAACAACCAACACATTACATAAAATTGGTCCATTCTCTACACTACATCATTCATGCACGGCCAAACTTTGCACAGAAAGCCACATTGTACAACATCATATTTCATGAACTTCATTGGTTTACACACCTCCAACATACATATATCATCTACCACATATGTAAAGGAGATTGAATACATACCTCTTGGCCTTGACTTTTCAACTTCCGGCTAGGGTTGCGATTCCACCAAAAGAGTGTTTTGTTCACTTCAACACTTATACCATGTCGTAGAGGACCTTGAATTAGCGAAGAATACTTGAAGAAAATATTTTTCTCTCCTTCGTCTTCTCTTGGCCTTGTTTGACAAAACCCCTCTCCTCTTTTTTTTTTTTTTTTTTTCTCTCTTTCTTTCCAATTTTCTTGAATGATGCATTAGTCGTCCTCCTTGTATTTATACTTAACCTCGACAACAAAAGAACACATGCCCTTTTCTTGAAGTTTCTTAAACACTAAAATAAGATGACAAACTTTCTTATTGTTTCATTCATTTTCTTTTTTCCAGAACTTTCTCCAAGAATACAAATATACTCTTTAGTCCATCTATATTTATACTTTACCCCTTTTCTTTCCTTTTCTAGAATTTTCTTCCTTTTTCTTGAAAATTAATAAAGAAGGCCAAGTGTCTTAACATGTAAGATTTGGCCCAAGAATTTTCTTGAACCTTGTGAAATTACTATTTTTTGCCCACTAGCCTTCCACGTTATTCCCAGATGCCAGCACTGCGAGTTTTCTTTTTCGCCAAACTTTTCTCGATACTCCGTACCATAATATTCGTAAATAATTTTCATAGTCTACTTGTACATTAAAATAACTTTGGAAAATGATCTTGCCTTCATCATTCCACTACTACTTCAAATTATTTGAACATGTAAAGTACGAGTACATAACATCCTCCCCACTTTAGAACATTCGTCCTCGAATGTTCGACTAACTATAGCGCGCCATAACATTTCGAGGGTTCCTTTTATTTCTTCTTTCCTTTATGCCAGTTCTTTATCCTTTACCTCGTTTTTCTTATAGTCGAACTCCTTGACCTTTTCATGAGTCCTTGCTCCATGTCATAGTTTTTTCCTACCCGTATCCAACTTGTTGTATCCCTATCCTTTCCGGGTCATTTCTTTCACCCATTATTGATCGTCCAGCACACTTATAAAGCCACCATGTCTCGGCGCTTGATCTTTGCCATGATCGGTATAGGCTACTTCTTTTGCTCTCATGTCCGTCTCTTGGTACACTCGTTGTTGCCATGTTCTACTTTTCTCTCAGTATCACGGCGATATGCCGACATATTTTGAACTGCGATTCCAAGCTAATAGGTTTCTTTTCGACAACTTGATAGTGTTGCGGTTCCTTTTTAGGTCTAATATAATATGGTCTCCCCACTCTGAGGAACTCAGCCTCCTATAACAATCTTCCTATGAAGTCTTCCTTTATGCCTTGTTCTCATCTTTCTTCTAACTCCGTACCTAGGAAACTTCTTATCCTAAGTTTTCTCTTTTCCACCCTATGTCATCCTTTTGTCCACATTCCCATCCACTATTCGTCCTTTCACTTCTTGGTTCGCTTGTTCGTAATTCTTCCTTATTTGCGCATTTGTGTTGTAGGCGTTTTATCCATATCTCTTTTATCCTAGTTACTTATTCCTTTAGTCTTGCTTATCAAAATCGGTCCTCAAGCCTTTGCTTGCTCTTTCTGTCTCTTTTATCATACTCTATCCCTGTTCGCGTACCTACTTTGAGTCCTTTTGAACAATCTCGCGCTTTGCCGGTAATTTCTCTCGGGAGCCTCCTTTGCGGGGTTTCTTACCTTTCACCTTCTTTCGACACTTTGGTCTCTTTGTTTTCCGTCTACTCCTCCCCGCTCCTTTCCGAATATAAATTTACACATTTTTCGTCTCTATGTGTATATACATTTACTATCAACTAGCCCATGACGTGCTTCAAACACTTATTCAAGCTATCCAACTTCGGAGCTACGGCGCGTTCTGTCTCTTCTCCTCTAACTGCCTTGTTTTATGTGACCCGTATAGCTTTTTAGCCATTCCATATACTACGATTTCCCTTAGGTCACCCTTAGCTTCTCGTTTGTCACTTATATCTCAATTTGTAAAACTTTTAGTTTACTTCCCGAAGTCACCCATCACGAAATTGCTCCCACGAGCAGTAACCTCGAAACTTTGGTGGAATTCGGTGCCTTGCAACGATATTTTTCGCGTCCCATTTCTTACATGGCCTTTCTTACTCGTCGAAGCCAATCAAAACTTTACAACTTCCGAGACATTTTCGTAATATGTCCTTTCTTCTATAATGACCGTTTTGCCCTTTTTAATCCCCGATGTTCACCTGCTTTGTATATATGACCATTTCATACGGCGCCCAACTCACGCGTGACGAACAAATATATTCATCCGGTCTCCTACTCTTTTGACTTCCGTATCATTCCTCGCCTTTTTAAAATCTGGGACGCCTACGGAAATCGGCCGGTAATATAAAAGTCTTATTTCCTATGTCTTGGCTCTATCGCACGATCTAATAGCGAAATAAGGTCAACCATTCCTAGATGCCCGTGACCTCACAGTCTATAGATATGCCGGCTTCGCGCCCCATCGCGAGGACTCTACCGGACACGACTGCACCGAGCCCGACCGCCAAGCAGAACCTCGCTGCGATGCACTACGTGCACACCCCGACCTTACCGAGGTGTGATAGGCACCTGCCAGCCATATTCGGGCCGAGCGAACCCGGTGACTTCTTGTTACGCATGATTTTCCAACACTTAATCATAACCACCTTTTGTTTTATAAAACTTCTGACTTGACCGACACAACATTTCCTTGTCATTCACATTGCATTAACTTGACAACAACCTTCATTCCACGTTGCACGATCCTGCTGACAACTAGAATATCAAATTACATCAATTTACCATAACTTGCAAATCACCTACTATTTGGTTACAACCTTCTTACATATTTTTAATGCATTTCGTCCATTATCCATACACTCAACAACAACAACATATTTCTCTCTTCCATTCAATCACCATGACCTAACTTTCGATTCTCAAAACCATTATATTCTTATTTTACATTGTAGAATCTATAACGACAATAATTAAATTATTAAGGAAATTAGCTCGTCATCACATACACTACGCTACTCCATTAAGCCACCTGCAAACACGTACGTACTTTCATGACTTTCCATCCATTTCTACACATTACAACTTAATACACATTACATAAAATTGGTCCATTCTCTACACCACATCATTCATACACGGCCAAGCACACTTTGCACACACGGCCACATTGTACAACATCATATTTCATGAACTCCATTGGTTTCTACACGCTCCTCGACATGCGTATATCATCTACCACGTATGTAAAAGGAGATTGAATACATACCTCTTTACACTTGACTTTTCAACTTAGGCTAGGGTTGCGATTCCACCAAAAGAGTGTTTTGTTCACTTCAACACTTATACCATGTCGTAGGACCTTCAAATTAGCGGGAATACTTGAAGAAAATATTTTCTCCCTTCATCTTCTCTTGGCCTTGTTTGGCCGAAACCCCTCTCCTCCTCTTTTTTTTTTTTTTTTTTCTTTCTCTCTCTTTCTTTCCAATTTTCTTGAATGATGCATTAGTCGTCCTCCTTGTATTTATACTTAATTCCCTCCAACAACAAAAGAACACATGCCCTTTTCTTGAAGTTTCTTAAACACTAAAATAAGATGACAAACTTTCTTATTGTTTCATTCATTTTCTTTTTTTTCTAGAACTTTCTCCAAGAATACAAATATACTCTTTAGTCCATCTATATTTATACTTTGCCCCCTTTTCTTTCCTTTTCTAAATTTTCTTCCTTTTTCTTGAAAATTAATAAAGAAGGCAAGTGTCTTCTTGTATAGATTTGGCCCTTCAAGAATTTTCTTGAACCTTGTGAAATTACTATTTTTTTTGCCCCTAGCCTTCCACATTATTCCCATGATGCCACTTTGCGAGTTTTCTTTTTCGCCCTAAACTTTTCTCAATACTCCATGCCAACAATATTCATAAATAATTTTCATAGTCTACTTGTACATTAAAATAACTTTGGAAAATGATCTTGCCTTCATCATTCCTTTTACTACTTCAAATTATTTGAACATGTAAAGTACGGGCTATAATAGCTTTGCGTTTCTCACAGACTCTAATTGTTACTTAGATTAACCTAGCTTCTCGTTTGCTTCTTACGGCGAATTTGTAAGACTTTCAGAAACTTGAAGTCACCCATCCTAAAATTGCTCTTCACTCAAAGACGCTTAACTTTGGGATTCGAGTGGAAATTCGATGCTCGAACATCAATATGGACCTGCGTCGACCTTGCCACATGACCTTGGCAAGAATACGGGAGTAAGTTGAAGTCCGGACGGGGGTTAAAACGCCTCATAACACATCCCCGCCGATTTAAAAAGGGTCTCTTACTTGATCAATGATTTCACGATACTTGTAGTCATTCCAAATTCTCGAAGCATGTGGCATTTATATTCTAATGATAAGTGTCGAAATTCTCTTAGAATAGTATTTTTATCCCAACTTTGCCATCTGCTTCTCTGGATAAAATTATATTGCATTGTACGTTCCCTCAAGCCTACCGTCTTTGTCGCTTAAGGATCCCATCATTTTCCGGGGTGGAGTCGTATGCACGCGTGATACCCTTTGTGCTTTATGTCTTTTTTTACCCGAACTATGTATCCAACGCAAAGCTTCCAACTTACCCCGGAACACCAAATCCGTCTCGACAAGGATTTTATCATATCATCTTGTATCGTCGTACTCACAACTTTAAATTCATAATCATATAATCTCCTTGCGTTCCATATTTGTACTCCTTTAATATCCCTTTTCTTGTATTCCTTCGTCCTTGTCTATCTTTTTTTCTTTTAGCGCGCGAGAATTTTACAATACCGCCATATCTTCGGAAAATACTACTCCTTAATAACCCCTTTCGCGTACTTCAAACATATTCTTTGTCTCCTCTATTTGTTATTATCATACCAATCATTCCACAACAACTTATTCTACTTCGCTATTCGCCTTTCTATGATTTGCACCGCCATGCGTTGATACATTTGTTATTACCGTGTTCATGGCTACCCGTATCGCCATCTCAGCTAACTTATTTTTCCGGGTTAGCCATACTTTGCAACTTAGTCAAATTCTATCCTTACTATTGACACAACCTTTCAAAACATCACAGCGACCACTATATCTCATTTTCCTTTATTTTCCGGAAAAATTTCGGCGTTTCTCTATATCTCTTACTATCTCAAAACTTGTACAGAAATACCAACAATGACTCACGGGGTACAACACGTATATATCATATTATGTCGTATCCGGCCACATAGGGCTCCCGATATCAATAACGGTATGAAAACGAGGGACTTACCCCGTGTGTCCAATTCGAGCCGCATTTGCTACACTTTCTTATTTACTTTTGTTTTGTTTTGTTTTTTTTTTTTTTTTCTGAAAATTTTGGACTTCACATCTCAATCATACGTTAATGCCTTAGCAGACACATGTCTTCCGTATCTTTGCTTACCTGCGTGCTTTGTATCTTCCAATGTCGTCAATCGCTTCCTTCTGTCGATATCGTCCCTCTACTGAAATTAAAGGTTAGTACGGAGAATCTCATTTCCTATGACTTGGCTCTATCGCACGATCTAAGACGAGAAAAAGGGTCACTGATTCCTAAATCGCCCCGCGACCTCCCGTTTATGAGTGTTCGGCTTCACACCATAAACAAGACTGCGCGGGACACGGTCGTAGACAATCGAGGACAAAACCGCTGCGATACCACTTTTGTCACGACCCAACCCGAAGTGAGCCGCGACTAGTGCCGATCGGGCGCCGTACACACCACGTTAACCCGAAATAGCGTACAAGTAGCTTATACCGTGTACAAATTACAAATATTTACGGACAAGTGAAACGTCGCCCCAAATCTCGTACAAATGTACATATATATATCGTCATCGCAATCCGACAGATAATACCACAAATAAGCCGATAAGGCTATCATAGTATAGGGGGACGTCCAAATCACAAATTACACGGACACCGGAACGGTGAATACCATAACCCACACATATATGTCTACGGACCTCAAGAGTCATAACGAGAATCATATGACGGGACGGGGCCGTGCACAGTAAAAGAATAAACATATACATATGCACAATGACTCGAATTCGAATCAAATGTAGGCTCTGCAACAAGGGCGCTCCAAGTCACCGAACAGGATCTAAGTCGGTGGATCATCCGGGATATATCTACGTACTGTACGCGGCATGAAACGCGGCCCCCGAAGAAAGGGGTCATGCACGAATATGTGCGAGTACGCAAAGCATGAACTATAGTAAGCAAGATCACGTCAAATCGAAAAGTACGGAAAGTAAATGCAATATTCAAAATATCAAAATGCTTACTCATAAGAATACAAATCATGTATAAGGCTCTTAGAACGGTGGTCGCCCGCTCGTCGTTGGCGCCACGCCACGGCATCACACCGAAGGTTTCATATCTCCGTAACCCGACATATCCCCATAACACGTCATAGCCTACCATAACGCCATAACACAGCATAACACCAATATAAACGGAACCCGGTCCTCTAGCGAGGGCTTCGGTGAACCGTAACACAGCATCACACCGGAAAATAACATAGTGCGCACGATACATAACCGGCCCGGGACTCGGTGAAGGATGTAACAACCATATGCACGAGCAGAGTTGTGAGAAACCATATGCAGTTTAAAATACTTTCAAAGACTCGATAGAATATTTAATATGAATCATCATTTAAAAATCAAGACGATAGTCAAATCAAGTTTCTTCCGAATGTCGTTCGAGGGTATGTCAAATAGGACTTTAGGACTCATAGATACGTATCAAACCATATGAAATAACTTACGGGAATTAGGGGCATAATCATCATTACAAACTCGATAGGGAAGTAAGTAGTCAACGTCCGAAGTTTAAGACAACAATTATACTCAATCCTTTCGAAGGTCATTAGTACTACACAAAGGAGAGTCTCGGGGCCCACGGACGAGTATCGAACCAATCCGGGTCCATTTATGAAAGTTGGAGACCTTATCCGTTATAGAATCTCCCGCGAACGTTTCGAAGCGATCCGAGCTCGTCTATGAAAGTTACGATTGTTCGTAGTTACGAAACCTTTTAAAAGCAACATTCTTTATGCAAAACTTGAAATCCAACTATACAAAAGACTTATGAACCATAGTTTGACATTATCAAGAACATTGACATCCGAAGAAAACGAGAATCGTATACGGCTCGGATCTTAAGAGTGGAGTTACCCCGAGACTCGTGTTCTAGCCTTCATACAATCAAGATATGCCAAGAGAAGGAAAAGTTAGGCTTTACATACCTCGTCCGCTTCCTAAATTAATCCAAACTTACGTCACGGCTTTTCCAAATTCTACAATAACATCATTTGGTATCAAACATTAGCCATAGATTCTTAAAACTTCAATTTCGACTAGCACTTAATTTTACAGAAATTTGGGCAGCATCTCCCCTGTTTATATGCCTAGCCCGAATTCTCAATTCAACAACCAACACAATCACAACAATACCAACATTAAACATAATATTTCCAACTTCAAAACACTTCATACATGCTCCGTATGGTGTTTGTCCCATAATTCCATCACATAACCATTTTATCACAATTTTACAGCTCCTTCTAACCGTAAATAAATCAATACGAACACAAATAGAAAGAGATTCATACCCTTTCCCGCGATAATAATGCTATATCTTCACTCCTTCACCTTGAACTTAAGCCACAACGCATTAATACACAATTTTGTAGTTGCAACTGTACGCTGTCTGGACTGAAATTTGGGAATTATACCTGGTTTTGGGTTAAAATTTGGTGGTGGGTGGTTGGGGAATTTTCGGAGTTTTTGGGAAGGTTTTGGGTGGTTTGGGACGAAAATAGGGGGTCTCCCCTTTTTATAGAACGGTCCCGGAGTTCTGCCTGGACCGACCTATTTTTCCTTCGGCGCGTTCGCGCCCCGGCACAGGGCGTTCGTTCGGTTCGGTGCCCTACGACCGCGCCTTTGTTCAGTAAAAAGGTCATAACTCTTGATCCCGATATTGTGTGGGGGCCCACGACCTATGGTTGGAAATCTATTTCAACTATCTACAACTTTCATTCTTTGTGTTTTTCCAAATTCCAAACTTATAATACCGTTTTTGCCCCTCGAGTCGGATCATCCGAAAATGTTTCTTTAAATCGCCCTTTTGGAAGGCTTATGCCCATATTTGGCTTATGGGTCCTTCTTAGAACTTGCTCCACCTTCCATGCACTACTCATATGTCTCTTCATATGTCATTTTATAAAACTCCGACGTGTGGACCCCACTTAGCTTGCGACAACGAGGGTTTCTCATTAGATGTCATACGAACCAATTCACCCCATATGGTCTCCAAATGTCATATATATATGTTATTATCACATTCTTATAATATAGCCTTCATCCTGAACCCGGGCTTATAATTTGTTCAGCGCGTTAGAAAGCGCCCCTCGCAAAGTGGCGCGTTCGCGCCTGTTTTAACCCTTGGCCGCGTTCGCGCGCCACTCTGGCGCATTCGCGCGGACCATTTTCTGTGCGCGGCCGACTTGTAACGTCCATATCTCCTTACCTCGATGTCCGATTGAGGAGCGGTTTGTTGCGTTGAGAACTAGACTTCCCGAACTTCACTTTTGACCCCAAATTTTCTTTAATATTCCATATCAATAAAATCATAAGCAATTTATGCCTTCAAAAACAAAATCGGATGTCAAAAGTCTCAATCTCGTATCCCGAAATAGCCTTGTCCTTAACTTTTCATGGTTAGCTCGGAATGTCCCGACGTACAAAATACGGGATATAACACATTATTCCTACGCAATATGGTGCGAAGGGAAAGTGTACGATCGAAGTTTTTTTGAAATCGACATGTTTTGATTCGATGTACGTTAATGGAGGATTTCATTACTATGTCTTCTAAGAGTCCATATTGGTTGAAGTCGAAGGATGGATATACTTATCCGATGAGGCCTCTCATTTATGATTCTAACTTTAAAATAGAGAAAGAAACATTTATAGACATGGCTTGGATCTCTTTCCCAAATCTGTTGCCTCCTTTTTTCTTGTCAAAGTGTCTTTATTCACTTTGGCATCTGCAGTTGGAAAGCTATTACAGTTGGATTTGGCTACTGTTAATAAAACAAGGCCAAATTGTGCGAGAGTTAAAGTTCAGGTGGATTTATTGGCTGGTATGCCAAAGTTTGTGATGATGGAGATTGAAGATGAAATTACAAAAGCAGTAAGAGAATTAAAAGTGCATATCCAATATGATTACATGCCTAAGTTTTGCATTGAGTGCATGCTATAAGGTCATTCGAATAATAAATGCGAGAATTTTGCATCCAGAATTGGACAAGGAGCCTGAATTAGATTCAACTATGGAGAGTTCAGTGAAGAAACAGGAAGAATAGAAGCAGCAGGTTGAGCAAACACATGAAAAGATGGAACATGGGAATAATAGAAGATATAGAGGGAGAATGGTGCATAAATTTGTTCCAAGAGTGCTATCTAGTGGAACTGTGGTCGCTTATCCAGGGAAAACTGTCAAGAAGGATGCTAAGAAACAAAATGGATTGGATAGACACAAGGGAGTTTCAAGTCTTTGAAAAGCAAAATAAGGTTAATTCAATGGAGATTCTCAGCAAAAAGACAGATGAAGGTGTTTCTAATCAAAACAATTTTGATGTACTATCAAATTTGATGGAAGAAGGAGAGATTTGTCAGGATAATTCTAAGGCTCCTAAAAAATCTCTACATACTACAAAGGACTGGGTGAATGCAATTTTACTGTAGTTTATAAGTTCAATTCAGGGCAAGAAGCAAAGGGGATGAAGATCATTTCCAACAATGAGGAGAATATTGACAACTTTTTAGAAGATAAGGAAGCAGATTTGTTCAAGGAAGAGGAAGACAAGATTGTATTTATATCATATGTGAATTTCACTAAAGTGGATAGGGAGCAAGTGTCTATCACAGCTCGTATGCATGATTCTGATACAGTCAACAATGTGGAAGCTATTGAGAATGCATTGCATGATTCAGAGGTAGTGTTAAACAATGTAAGCAATGCAAACAATATGGATAGGTAAGCCAAGGAATTGGATGCCAAGTAAAAAGCTTTGATCAATATAGATGAAGGAAAAGATTGTGATGTAGCTGGTGATCTAGTTTTTCCATCAGAAATCACTATAGTGGAAGGGAAAACTTCAACTGAGACTGGTAATGTTGAACCTTCAACAAGTAGCACTGTGGAAGAAGGGGAGGAGAGGATTAGCAGTGTGGACAGGATTTCACAAAATAAGGAAGTGGATCTGAATGTTGGGGAGGAGCATAAGTGGTGTCAGGCAGCTGAACTTGCTATTATTGATCCATCGAAGGTAAATATAGTGCTTGATGAAGATGGCTTGGATAATGCTTTACTTTCAGGATAAGCTGATGATTTTGGTAATTCTACTGAGATTACTAAGTCAGATCTTTTTGGTGTTGATAAAAATAAGATAAATGAATCAGGTGGTAATGATCAAGGTGTTGAAGATAATACAAGGGAGATTCAGAGGGACAATAATGATTCAAATGCTTAGATAGTTGATACTGAAGCAAGAGAAAAAAATGTAGATGAGTATATTAAAGGGGATAGCACAGATATCATACATAAGATTGCCCTTGGGGATGATGTCTCTGTTGATGGAGTAGATGTCCAAGGCCTAGAGAATGAAGTAATTGTTAATTCAATTTTATCAGGAGGTTCATGTAATGAGGAATTTTTATCATGCAATAAACTTGTAGTGCTTATTGCAAATTCGGAGAAAATTTGGAGTCTGAATTTTTTTTGCAAGTGGATACTACAGCAGTAGAGGATACACAACTTCCAGTTGGTTGTTATCCACCTTGTAAAGGAGGAGCGATTCTACTCAATGAAGTTGATGTTCCACAGGATCTCTTGTTAGTGAAGGAAAATCTTCATGTTGGTTTAATACTAAAGAAACCTTCACTACACAAGGAATTGTATTTTCTGGTTTCTCATGATCTAAACAGGTTGGACAGTCCCTCTAATCAAAATGTTTTAAGCAAAGAAATTGTCACAGTTTCAGAAGTGAATAAAATGAAAGAGACAGATATTGAGCAACATGTAGCAGATGTCTCAAAACAGGCTGATATAACTCCAATGGATAAGAGCAGGATGTTATAGCCCGTATTTTGTACGTTTGGATATTTCAAAGTCGTCGGGGAAAGTTAAGGGTGAGACCATTTTTAAAATTATTTTAGTGCATAAGTTGGTTATGAATATTATTTATGAATATTATTGGACGGAAATATTGAGAAAGGCTAGGGGCAAGAAGAGAAATTTGCAAAATGGGCGTGGAAATAATGCGGAAGGTCGGGGACAAAATGGTAATATTGAGAAAAGTCGAGGGGTAAAACGGGAATTTCACATGAGTCTCTTGAATGTTCCAAAAAGGTCATATTAACCATGTGAGGAAAAAAAAGAAATAATAACAAAAAGGAAAAAAAAAAGAAAGATGACAAATAAGTCATCTTTGCCATGGAATTTCAAGAAAATTCTAGAGAATATAAAGAGAGGGGCTATGTGCTAAAATTTCCTTAAGTGAGGGGCTAAATAATAAATATGAAAAGTAGTGGAAGACATGTATATATATATATTTGGAGTCATCTTTTTTGTTGAAGAAATAAGAAAGAAAAGTTGAAGAAAGAAAGAGAGGAGGGGACGGCCAAGGTGGGGCATTTTTGCCCCATGAAATCTTGTCCCAAAAATTCTTTTCTTCATGTATTTATACTAATTCAAGGGTCCTCTACAACGTGGTATAATTATTTCGGAAGATAGGACGTTCGTTTCGACGATTCCACACCTTGGACAAGTGAAGAAGTTAAGGAGGAAAGGTGAGATTTAATCCCATTTTATATATTATGAAGAGTTTGTTTACATTGTAGTAGGTAGAAATGGATAGAATTCATGCAAATAGGGAAGTTTGCATGGTGGTTGTGTGTATATGCATGTGGCCGTGTATGCATGAATTGTGTGGGCAAAATTAATTAAGTTTTATGTAGTATTCTAGTTGTGGTTATTATGGACTCTATATTTGAAATGAAAGCTTGATGATTTTGGTTGAAGTTGTGAATGTGGGAGGTGGCCGAATATAGTAGTGTAGGTGGAAGTGATGAATTAATTTTATTTATAACGTCTTGGTTGTTGTGTTGCGAATTCCATAATGTAAAATGGATGAAGAACATGAGATTATGCATGTTGTGATGTGGCCGAATGAGGTGTGGTTTGACAAGCCATGATAATTTAATTCTATTTGATATTTTAGTTGTTGTTATCATGGATTCTATGATGGAAAATGCAAGTTTGATAGTTTGGAACGAAGTTGTAATCGTTATCGGGATGTTGAAGAAGTAAGGTGACATTAGCTTAAATTCTTACATTGCATGAATGATGTTGATTATGAATGGTTGTTGATATGATTTATGAATTTAGAACAAGAAAAATGTGTGACTACATCTTTGTTGAAGATTTCGGGTACTATGGAATCATTGTGAATATTGTAAGCATTATTGGGAATAATTGTTGGCATTGCTTGTAATAATGTTGGCCGAGTTTCATTCTCGGGTTTGTTGTTGAAATTGGCCAAGTTGAACTTGGTGGTATGGTGTATTTACAGGGGAAGCGAAATTTCGGTAGCCAAAGTGATAATTTGGAAAAAGGGACTCTTAAGCATCCATGACTAATGTTTGGTAATTGTGACCAAATGTAGATTTTGGAGAGTTTGGGATTTGATCTTGGATTGGCATAAGAAGCGAAAAAGGTATGTGAAGCTCACCCTATCTTTCTTTTGGCATGTCAAAGACATGATAAGTTTTGATACGAGCCTCAGGGACGACTTTATTTTCCGAAATCCGCGCCTCAATTTTCCCCTTCTTCATTCAATAGAATTGAATTAGGCACCTTGTGCTTTGTTAAGAAACTAGTTTAAACACCTATAACTTTTATAAATGAATCCGGATTGCGTAGAAACATTCGTAAATGATTTTAGAGTAACTAAGGATTATGACTTCCGTACGTCACCTCGGGTTGAGTCGAGATATGTGCACGCTTCCCGAGGCTCGCCTTGCATAGTCCTATTCCGATTTGACTTCCGCCTTCGTCCCGTGCATGTTCCGTTTCAAATATTCCGTTGAGTCTAAAGTATGTTTTATATTTGCATATAGTTTCTCATTTTCTCGTGCATAGAGTCTATTTCCATCACCGAGTCCCGGCCGGTTTATATCGTGCGCACGGTTCCCGAGCTCGCTCGAGGGCCGGGCGCCGTATATAAATTCCGAAGTATGATGTGTTTACGAAGTATGATGTGTTTGGTTCGAACCATATTTGCATATATATGTGTACTTTGATATTATGATGTGTGTCGGAGACGGGAGCAAATCTTCGAAGTATGATGTGTGTGGCGCTGTGATTCGAGAGTGGCGACCATGTTCCCGGGTCCCGCAAGGGGCCGGACACCGTTCTTGCATGCATGTTCTTCTTTGATATTCGTACATCGTGCTTATTTTCTTCGTACCGCTTTTCCGGACTTTATTTTTCGTTTATAATTTTATTTCGTATTCTATGCTTTACATACTCGCACATAGTTAAATCGACCCCCACGTTCTTCGGGGGGTGCGTTACATGCCCGCAATCTGACGACGGTTGGCGACGCGAGATAGGATATCCATTCAGCCATTTGGAGTGCTGTTTTTGTCAATGGAGACATATTTTGGTACATATTCTACCGTTATGCATATGTTCATCCGTTCGGGGTACGGCGGGGCCCGTCCCGTCATATGACTCCGTTGGTTCATAGGTCCGTGGACATAAGTGTGGGTTGTGTCGAGTTACGTTCGGTTATGTTTGTACGATATGTGTTTGGGCGGTCCCACCCGCCATGGCCTTGCTTAGGTTTCGACGGCGCCTATGATTATGTATGACATACGTTCCCTATATCCGTATAATTTATCCGTAACATTTTTTGGGGTAATACGCGTGAGTACGGGTGCCCAAATCGGGCACCAGTCGCGGTCCATGGAATTGGGTCGTGACACAGGAATACAAGGAAGGACAAGAAAGCTAAGAATGGTGGAGGGGCTCAAACTATCAGAACCATGTAAAAAAGGAGTACAGCAGCAGCAAAAAACTTGGAGGAAATTCCACGTTCAAGGATATTACCAAAGAGGAATGTTGGAGCTAAATCAAACTGTTGATGATCAAGATACTTATTTGGAATATCAGATCAGTTAATACACAAAATGCTTTTCATAGAGTTCAAATGTTGAACAGACATCATAAATTTGTTCTAAATTCTCTAATAGAACCTTTCCAAAATTCTCGAAATATTCAGAGATACAAAAGGAGATTGGGAATGAATTTTGCTAGTTACAACTGTAATGGAAAGATTTGGTACTTTGTTGAAGATGGAGTAGATATGGAAGTTTTGATGGACACAAATCAATAGGTGACAATCAAACTTTTATTGCAGGATTGTGGGAGAGTCATTATCACAACCTTGGTGCATGCAAAATGCGATGCTGCTGAAAGACTTCTTCTTTGGGATAACATTTACAGTTTGTCCAGTAATATGAACTTTCGATGGTTGATTGGTGGAGACTTTAATGTCATTATGAATGAGGAGGAGAAAATTGGAGGTTTGCCAGTATATCCAAATGAATATGAAGACTTTGTTTTTTGCATGAATTCCCGTGAATTGAATGAAGCGGAATTTAGAGGTAGTCCTTTTACTTGGTGGAACGAGAAATGGTCGATTGCATCTTCAAGAGACTAGATAGAATTCTAGTCAATCAATAACTGCAAGATTGGTTTAGAACTTTGAGCATGGAGCATATGTCTAGAACTGCATCAGATCATGCACCTTTATTGTTATCAGCTGGTGAACAGGTTCAACCATTTCATAAGCATTTCGGATTTTTAAAATTCTGGTTGGAGCAAGACTCATATATGCAAGTAGTGGAAGATTTCTAGAATACAAACTACTTGGGTGATCCTTTTGTCACTTTTAAGTTGAAAATAAAGAAGGTTAAGTCAACTTTATCTAATTGGAGTAAGGAAACTTTTGGAGATTTGTTTAAACACTTAACCGTAAGGGAAGATATTGCTAAGATAAAGGAGCAACTATTTGAGGAATCCCCTTCAGAACAGAACAGAATGGTGCTTCAAAAGGCTCAGGCTGAGTTCAAGAAATATTTGCATTTTGAGGAGGAGTTTTGGAGACCAAAAGATGGCATTCAGTGGCAATCAGAAGGTGATAGAAACACAAGATACTTTCATAGTTTGGTGAAGGGGAGAAGCAAAAGATTACATCTGTCAAGAATTCAAAATGCAAAAGAAGAACGGAAAGAAGAAGATGATCAAATTGCAGGAGTAGCTATTGAATTTTACCAAAGTCAATTCACTGAAGAAGAGACTTCTCAAGACTGTAGATTGTTAGATGTGATTGCTCCTAAAGTAACTCAGGAACAGAATTCTTTTCTAAGTGCTATGCCAACCCTGGAAGAATTGAAAAATGCTTTTTTTTCATTATCAAGTGACAGTGCGTGTGGACCTAATGGTTTTTCAAGCATCTTTTATCAGAAGTGTTGGAATATTGTAGGAGCAGATATGTATAATGTAGTGAAGGCTTTCTATGAGGGTCAGACTCTTCCTAAATCTGTCACTTATACAAACTTGATTTTACTACCAAAGAAATCTTTCATCAACACTTTTTCTGATTTAAGACCAATCAGTCTTAGTAATTTCATCAACAAGGTGATTTCTAGAGTGATCCATGATAAACTAGAATCAGTCTTACCTTCCTTAATCTCTGCTAATCAATCTGGATTCTTAAAAGGGAGAAACATCATTGAGAATGTGTTACTTACTCAAGAGTTGGTGACTGATATTAGAAAGAGGGGGAAACTAGCTAATGTGATCATCAAGTTAGACATGGCAAAGGCATATGACAGAGTTTCTTGGAGATTTCTTATTCAGGTCATGAGGAGAATGGGATTTGCAGATATGTATGTAGATATGATTTAGAGGTTGATAGCAAATAATTTTTATTCCATACTAATTAATGGTCAATCACATTGATTTTTTCATTCTACAAGAGGAGTTAAGCAAGGCGATCCCCTATCTCCAGATTTTTTCATATTGACAGCTGAAGTCTTATCTACTTTTTTGAACTCATTATTTGAAAATAGCATGTTTAGAGGGTATAGGAAGCCAAAGTGAAGTTGTCACGACCCAACCGGAGGGCCGTGACGGGCCCCGGTGCTAACCCACCCAGGCACCTCTTATCATCCTTTCACATTTACATCTAGGTGAGCCACATAGCTAAATCATACTTTCCATCCATTATTCATACTATTTCCATTAGACAACAATACATTTATATCATCATCGACAACTATGCCCACAACAATGTACATAAGCCGACGAGGCTAACAAAATGATATCCAAAATATAGGCCGACAAGGCCAAACACATCTAGCCATATACACATGTCTACGAGCCTCTAAGAGAGAGTATGTCATATCATACAAAGGGACAGACCCCGCCGTGCCCATAAATATATACACAAAAGAATAAATACCAAAAGCTGTAGCTCCGAATGAAATAAAGCTCCGCTATGTAGTCCCTAAGTAAAGCTATGGATCAAGTCTGTCTCCCTGGCCACCTGCGGGCATGACGCAGCGCCCACAAACAAAAGGATGTCGCATTTAAAAAATGTACTTAGTATGTAAAGCATGATCAACATCATTATGAAAGCATAATAGACAACATAAGAAATAGCATAGGATGGGAGATAGTAGTATCATCGTCATAAATACTTACTTGCTTTTCATAGGGCTTCCCATTTCTAATGTGTGATTGTTTACATACATCCATATCCATATCCGAACTCGTTTACATTCCATATCCATATTCGCATTTGTAATCATATTTCCATTCATACTCGTATTCATTTATATATTCATATTCATAGCATATCCGTATTCATATTCATATCCTATACATAGCATTTACATAGCATACCCAACCATGAAGGTTCGGTGCTTCACATACCCGGCCATAGCAAGGCTCGGTGAGTATACATACCTAGTCCTACCAAGGCTCAGGGTTATCCGTACCCAACTGTAGTGGTGTGCGCGCAATATATATCATACCCGGTCTTATAAGCTCGGAGTTACATAATAGTCATATATATATATATATATATAAGAATTCATAAGCATCGTTACTATCGTCGTTCATCGCATCTATCCTTAGAGGATTTCTCACCATATAAGGAATTTAGTACAATCGTAATGTATCAAGAATCATGAGCTTAGTAGCTTTTAAAGATAGGATCATTTAGAGGACATCATAGGCTTATAGAAGAATAGATATTTGTCCAAGGAACCATGCCTTATGAAAGAAGGGTTAGCCTTACATACCTTTCCATTCAACTATTCTATCACTTGTACGTTCTCCTTCAATGCTCACGTTTCTACCTTCATTAGAAGTTATACTATCATTAGAAAATCGATGTATTTCGGCATACATGACTAAAGCTAGAGAAAATTGGACAAAGATCTCCTTTATTTACATGACTTCCTCCATATCATATATCAACTCCCAAACATCAATAATAACATTCACAACATCATAATAGTAGTCTTTATTCACCTACATTATCCTTACTTCTCAATTCACTTCTAATCATCCATATCCATGGTCATAGCACACGATTACATTCATTCATATACAATGTCTATTCCATGTTCTTAACATCATTTATAACATAACCATAATCGCAACATATCAAGAATCATGACTCAATCCAAACTATTACTCAAAAATGACACTCTTCCCACATTCATGACCCATTTTCTATATTCTTCTACAATCCAAGTGTTTCAACTTTTCAATACCTTAAACAACATGGAACCATAAAACTTACCTTAGATGGTGTAGGAATGAACCTTGGGTGGAAACACTTCACTTGAGCAAAACCCTAGTTCCACCTCCAATTGGATTTCTTGTCTTGGATGAACTTTAATGGGTTTCTTTCACTTGATTCACTTGGTTTGATGAAGTTGATCACTAATATCTCTTGAATTCTTGTGGGAGAAGTGTGGAGAAATGTTCTAGAGAGAAGGGGTGTGAAAGGAAAATGAAATGAAATAAACTTGGTCCCTTTATTAATAACAAAAATCTGTCCCGACCAATTTCTACGGACCAATATACGGTTCGTATAAATTATACTGACCGTATGTCTGGCCGTAGATTTGGTCCAAAGGGTGTGCTAATCCGGGCTGATTATACAGCCAAACATACGGCCGCATAATTTATACGACGCATGTTGGGCCGTATAATGCCCAGTTCTTTCGAGCTCATTCTCGTCGACTCGTTTGATCTCCAATCCTTATGGAACCTTCTTAACACTTGTTTAGCACCTCATTAACACTCTAAGGGACGTTATAACTCTTCTCCAAAGCATCATTAAATCATCATTAACTTGTTACTCGTAAATCCTTTCCGATACATATCGTATGCCTTGCCTTATACCTCGAATGTCTTTGAAATCTTAATTAGGGTCATCAAATGCTATCTCTTACTCATTGAAATATCGAATACTTTGTGTCCTTCGTTAGTCTATTTATTGTGCATCAACGGGGAATTTTTCGAGGTGTAACAGGAGTGCACTGCTGAATCATCTATCTTATGCTGATGACACCATAATTTTTTGCTTCAGACAAAGAGTCTTTACAAATGATCATGGGGGTTCTGCGATGATTATGAGAAGTTGGTTGGGACGTAAAATTAATCACCGACAAGAGTGCATTTTATATGTACGCAAAAAAAGTACCGATAGGCCGAGTCAGATGTGCATCGATATCCGGTTTTAATTGGGGTGAATTTCCTTTTACCTATTTGGGATGTCCTATCTTTCGCGCATGGAGACAAAAGTTGTTTTATAAAGATATGTTGAAGAAAGTTAGGGATAAATTACAAGCTTGGAAAGGAAAATTCGTCATTTGGTGAAAAAATCAGTTTTTGATCACTAGTGTATTACAAAGTATTCCTATATACTTCTTATCAACAATGGTCCTACCAAAATGTGTCATCAAAGAATTGTACGTTGTTTCATGATTTTCTTTGCGGACAAAGGAGGATGGCAGAAGTAAACACTGGTCAGAATGGGAGAAGATGTGCTTTCCAAAACAAAAAGGTGGAGTTGGCTTCAGATCTTTGTTTGACATATCCAAAGCTTTATTTGCTAAACTCTGGTGGAGTTTAGAACAAGTAACACTTTATGGGCAATTTTTATGCGGAGTAAGTACTGCAAGAGGTTTAGACCTACTGTGCTTCAATGGAAAGGTGGAGGATCAAAAACTTGGAAAATTATGTTACAAGCAAGGGATGAAATAGAGCATAAAATTTGGTGGGAAACACAGAATGGCTCTTCTTCTATCTGGTTTGGTAATTGGACTAAGCTAGGGGCTTTGAGTGATTATTTACCATCTTAAAAGCTAGTGGGCTTTGAGTGATTATTTACCATCTTAATATCAATTAGATGAATTTGTTGATGAAGATGAAGAATTGATGATTGAAGGTCAATGGAATTATAATATGCTACAGGAGTTATTTCCAAATGACATTGTGGAGCACATCTGACAGGAGTTAGGTCATATTGTGAAATCGGATGGTAAAGACAAATCTCGTGGATGGAAACAAGTTCGGGAATTCTTATCGTAAAAGTGCGTAGGATCTTCTCAGACAAAAAGCAACAGTTTCTTCTCATTATAAGAAACTCTGGATTGAAGGAGTGCCTTACAAGGTGTCATTTTTCTCATGGAGAATTCGGTTTCAAAAATTGCCAATAGTTGATGTATTGAAGAGAATGAGAATATCAATAGTGTCAAGATGTTATTGTTGTCGAATTAGGAAGAAACAATGGATCATTTATTCATATCAAGCATTTGGCTAGCATGAAATGCTTTGACTACAATGTATTATAACTCTATTAGTGCATAAAGCGTATTATTATAGTGTGGTGGAATGCTAAGCCGTGACAAGATTGAAACCATTACACCAAGCGTGCTCAAAGATTGATCATGTGGCAAATAAGGAAGAGCATAAATACATTGAGGCATGGTGGATCTATCTCATATAATAAAGTGATTCATGAAACAACAAGGAGTTTATACTTCTTAGCTCAGATGAGATATCCAAGGATACAAAACCTTCAAAAAATCTGGCCAAGTATGATTCAGTTCATGAAAAGTCATAAGGTGCCATTGGTGTGTAAGCAAGTCAGTTGGAAGAATCTAAGTATAGGATCAAATGCAATATAGATGGAGCATCAAGAGGGAATCCAGGTCCTAGTTCAGCAGCTTTTTGTATCAGAAATCATGAAGGAGATCTAATGTATGCTAAAGCTAAGAGATTAACAAACACTACAAATCAGGTGGCGGAGGCAATTTCCATAGAGGAAGGTTTACAATATTGTTTTGATCAGCAACTCTTACCAATTATATTAGAAACTAATTCATTAACCATGAAGAAAGTCTTGGATGGGATATGAGAGGTTCCTTAGAATATATCTTTGGTGGTTCAGAGGATCTAACACTTGAAGAAAGACCAAGTGGTTCAAGTAGAGCATGTTTTGAGAGAAGGGAACTCTCACGACTCGACTACGGCCATGATGGGTAGCCGGGGCTAACCACCGAGCACCACTCATTCTATTACTTATCCTACCTTCATTCGTATTTCTCATCATTCATAATCATAGAAAACGACTTTCATTTAAAACATATTTACTTTATAAACATCAGCCCTTTAGGCTATCAAAATAATAATGTATATACGTGCGTCTACATATGAAAGACTTGTGAGACCATACTACCCACACATACATATCTACGAGCCTCTACAAAAGTACTAGACATATGGACGGGACAGGACCCCGTCGTGCCCAAATCATGAATATATACATATATGTACCAAAAGAATAATCAATAGCATCTCCGAAAAATGGAGTGCTCACAAATCGCCTACTAGCTCTGGATGATACGCACCATCTCCTCGCCACCGTGGGCATGAACACCGCATCCAAGAAAACGAGACGCCAAGCATTTAACATTGTACCGAGTATGTAAAAAGAAGGTGAATGAAGTAAACATAATAAGGAGATCATAAGTCATGAGATGAGGATACAACCTGTGTACTCTTTTAAGTATAGATACATTTCATATACATACATCATATATAAGAATATCATGTGCATTATCATAGCGTATGCCTTATCATATCACATATATATCATCATACCATACATGCATCATCATATCAATCATACATCATCATGTCGTTAACCCGCGTCCGGGTAACCATCGTATGCAGCCCACTAGTGGTGATCGTGTCCGGCCTTTCGGGCATGGTGGAATCATAGTGTACCCCCACCAGCGAGACATGTCCGGCCAATTGGTGCGGCGGAATCTCAGCCGGCCAGCCTCGCGCCTAGCGGTGACATGTCGTGTGCTAATTAGGCACGGTGGAATCACATCGTCATACATATCATGCATTTATCATCATACATATCATAGACTCATCATTGTTAATCGTCTCATAAGCATAGCATGGCTCTATCATAATTTAATATCATCATACATTGATCATCGAGACATAAATTAGAACTTTTGAGGGCAATTATAGCTATGTCGGGGTGACATAAGGTCGTGGACCACCGATTGCATTATGGAGTAATCATAAGTTGCAAGTGAGGATAGAAATAGGCTTGGTATCCGGCAACACATCAATACCGAACTCAATTTCCTTTCCCAAGAAGGCCGGAAGTTCATCCGGAAATACATCCTAAATTCATTCACTAGCGTGAATCGTATTGGAAAGTTGGTGACTTTGCTTCCGTATCATGAACTCGAACTAGATGATAAATATGGCCATAGCTATCATTTTTCTTGCCTTAAGTAGGAAATAAACCTACCCCTTGGGGTTACCGTAATACCTTTCCATTCAAGCACGGGCTCTCCTAGAAATTGGAATCGAACTAATTTCAATCGGCAATCAACATTAGCATAGCATGAGGCTAACCAGTCCATACCCATAATTACATCGAAATCTAGCATTTCCAGCTCAACTAAATCAGCTTTAGTTTAACGGTCACATATCACAACTATACAATCTTTGTACACTTGTCTAGCTATCACGGGATCACCAACCGTAGTGGATGATACCAAAAGGTTTGATTGCTCGAGTTTCACCCCAATACGATTAGCAACAAATGGAGTAATATAAGATAACGTAGATCCCGGATCTATCAATGCATACACATCATAAGAGAACACAGAAAATTTACTTGTAACCACATCTGGGGAGGACTCGAGAACCTGTCGTCCGGCTAAAGCATACAAGCGGGCCGAGTAGCACCCCGAAGTAGATCTCCCCCTCGGCCTCTACCTCGGCCTGCTGGAATCTGGGAGTCTTCCTACCGGGGACCGAAAGGGGAACCTGCGATCCCCGGGGGGAACCCCCCCTCACCATACCTCA
>NW_026714232.1:0-21068 GCF_029784015.1 Lycium ferocissimum
AAAAATGTCTAGTATTCATTACATGATATTGTGTGGTTAAGCTCCTATATGTTTGTGATTGAATGTTGTGTAGGCTTCATGCCATTATTCCTGTGTGATTTAATCTACAGTGGTTGTATTGTGATGAGAAGTTAATATAGTATTCTCGAGAGTAGTGTAACATGAAAGATGAGGTGAATCTGGATATTGAGAAGGTATAACAAGGCACATATGTGGCCTTGAGTATCGGCTCGTGGTCCGGAAGCTAGTTACGAAAGGAGAGGTTTATTGTTATATCCCGGCTTCCCGAGGGTTCGTTTCGGAGCGGAGGAGGTTGTGCTCGGAGTCGAGGTGTTCGGGAGCAGTGGTACATGGACACCATGAGTCCCCTGCTGGTCATGACTACTGAGCTATGACATGTGGTAGCATATGTGTTATAGCCCGTATTTCGTGCGTTCGGATATTGCGGGACAATGGTGAGAAGTTAAGGACAAGACTATGTTCTGAAATAATTTTAGTGTACGAGTTGTTAGGAATATTATTTATGAACATTGGAGGTATGGAAATATTGAGAAAGGCTAAGGGTAAAAAGGAAAATTTGTAAAGTGGCATCATGGGAATAATGTGGAAGGCTAGGGGTAAAATGGTAATTTCACAAAGTCCAAGAAAATCTTTGAAAGGTCAAAGCTTACGCAGAAGAAGCTTGGTCTTCTTTGGTTAATTTCAAGAAAAAAAGGAAGAATATTCTAGAAAAAGAGAAGAAAGAGGGGTCATGTGGTTATATTTTATTTTGAGGACTTATTTATAAATATAGATAAGTGGAGGGGGAGAATTATAAGACATTATATATATTCCCACAAGTTCATGAAACTTCAAGAGAAGAGAGAAAGAAGAAAGAACAAGGGGCCATGTTCGGCCACCTTGAGAAAAAAAAAAACCGAGAAAAAAAAGAAAAAAGGAAGAAGAAGAAGGGAGTTTTCAACTTGTTCTTCCTAGCCAAGCAATTCAATAAAGGGTTCTTGGTAAGGTGGAGTGATTTGTAGAGCAAGGACAACACAACTTCATAAGTTGGAAATTCAAGCAAGTTGGAGAATCAAAAAGAAGGAGGTAAGAATTCATTCTCTTTACATGTTATGGATATTTTTGCTTGTTGTAGTATACAAAAAGGAGTGAAATTCATGTGGAATATGGAAGTGGAAGGGTGGCCGTGCATGTGTATATGGGTGTGTGTAGAGATTTTGTGCTAATTATTTCATTTAGTGTTTGGTTGTTATTGTTGTAAATGTTATGTTGATGATGGAAGTTGCACGATTTTGCAAAGGTTGTGGTTGTGCATGCATGATGTTGGCCGTGTAATTATGGTGCGGTATAGAGGAAAATGAGTCAATTTTATTTAAAAGAATGGATTGTTGTTGTGTGTGGATTCTATATTGCTAATGAAAAGCTTAATGATCTTAGAGAAATTATGGTAGTTGGAGGCTTGTGGTTGAAGTTTATGTAAATTGAATATTATGTTTTTATATGAATGAAAGACAATGGTATTAGTATGGTGTTGTTGGGATATGTATTATAAGATTATTATTGTTTTCATTGGAGTTGGAAGGTTTTGAAGGAAGTAGTATATTCATTGAGTTATTATAACGTAGCTTGGATTGAATATGGAAATTGTTAACATGGTTGTTGACTTTATGTTGATAGTTTTGGGTTGCATTCCGGGATTGTTGTTGGTTGAAATTGGCCAAGTTGAACTTGGTGGTATGGTGTATTCTGGGGAAGTCTTTGAAATTTCGGTAGACAAGTGTCACTTTGAGATTTTACTTCTAGACACTTGAACTAACATTTGTTAAATATGACCAAATTGTAGATTACGGCGAAGTTGGAGCTTGAATTTGGAATAGCATAAGGAGCGAAAAAGTATGTAAGACTTCGCTCTCCTTCTTTGGCATGTCTTAGATGTAGTAGGCTTGAACTAGGGCCTCGGGGATAATTCCTTTCCTAGAAAAAACGAGATTGAAAATTGGATTTTACTATTCATTCAATAGAATTGAACTAGAAATGGTGTGAAATGTTGAAAAAGCTTCCTAAGCACCTAGAACTTGCGTGAATAACACTGAGCCACCCTAAGACTCTCATAAGTAATGTCACGAAACGCGTTATACGTAAAGCATGTACACCACCTCATTCGATCCGAGGTGGGCCCACTATCCCCGAATTCCCTCCTATTGTTCCATTAGGTTTATTTCCGTACTATAGTCAATGGAAGTTCTTGGTTATCATCCCATTTGTCAAACAATAAAATTTGTTTTAACTAAACCACTTGACCCCAATGCATGATTTTCTTTACTAAAAGTTTACAAGTGTTTTCCAAAATATTCATTTTTCTTCAAAAACCAAGTTTTACAATATTGAAAGTCTTAATGACTAAAACGCGACCATGGTTCTATGATGATATGTTGATAATAATGATGCCGGATATGAGAAGAAGTCTATGATGAGAATTCCAAGGATATGTTCTTACTACGAATACGACGATATGAAACGTTAAGCTACTTTTGAATAATGACTATTTTCAAAGGTTTTAAAGTAAACGAAATGATGTCTTATGATCGTCCTATGATTTCTCATGAAGTTACTCTCCATTGATAGATCTCGCCTTATTACTAGTTTTTTTCAAGGTGAGATAAAGCGCCGTGGTTATTCCATAATAAAATCGGAGGTTCTGGAAACCTACGTCACTCAGATAGAGTCATAGCTTTCTTTGGGCTCCTTGCATGCTATGGTATATGTATATGTATATATATGTATATGGGGAAGATGGGAGCATGGCGTACGCTATAGATGTTGGGTTGCACACGGTACATGTAGCCGTATCTATCATGATATCATCCGGACGCGGGATGCCGGACGCGGGATATATATTCGATTATGGTTAAATGGATCGATTTATCAGACGCCTCGGCAATATACCATGTTGTGTTTTATATATATATGTGAAAAGAAATGTTTTCAAAGGAAGCTTAGCATGCATGGCATCCGCCGTGGGCACTCGGACACACGAGTTACTCTCTTACCCCGATGATATGTTCTATGTTCCTATGCGAGTAATTGTTCACATGCAGGTCATTTCTTTTACCTGCTGATAACGATATCCTGTTTTTACTCATGTTTATATCTCTTACTATGTTATTATTCATGCCTTACATATACTCGGTACATTGCTCGTGCGGCCCTGTCTTCGGGGGCTGCGTTTCATGCCGCGCAGGTAAACCCAGACGAGCTGAAGCTAGCATAGACGATGTCCAGCGGAATTGGCAGGCTCGGCTTGTCCGGGAGTGCTGCCGAGTCACGGTATATGTGCCATGACGGTATGTTGAGTTAGAACTTGCGGACGAGTCGTGGGTATTGGTTGTCGATCATGACGGCTCCCTGTAGATATACTTATTGTTCTATGTCATGAGTCTTATGTGATGTCAGATTCTATTTATGAAAAAAAAAAAATTCTATGTATTCATTTCTAATTGATTTAAGAGTTCATATGTATAATAAGAGTTAGCGGGTTCGCTCGGCTCCGATCATGGGGTCGGGTGCCCATCACACCCTAGTAAAGTCGGGGGTGTGACAAAGTGGTGTCGAGCGAGGTCGGTCCAAGGGTTGTCGCAAGTCGTGTCAGCAGAGTCTGTTTATGGGTGTGAAGCTTCGGCCACATTTATAAACGGGGGAGGGCGGGGCATTTAGGGAATTGTTGACCTTCTTTACGTCTCGTGATCGTGCGATAGAGCCAAGTCATAGGAATAAGATCCCTTATACTAATCGTGGAATTCGCGAGGCATCCGGTATCGGCGGAAAAAGGCGAGGGATGACATGGAAGTCCGAAAAGAGGTAGGGTTTGGATGGATATATTTGTTCTATTATGTGAAGGCGGGAACGAGATAGGAAAATAGATATACGCCAGGCGGAAAGTGAATATGGAGAAGAGAAAAGGGTAAAACGGTAAATGTAAAAGAAAGGACGTATCACGAAAACGTTTCGGAAGCTGTAAGACCACGACTTGATCCAGAACATGTAATAAAGGCCATGTGAGGACGGACGTGACGGAAAATATCGACCTTAAGGCATCGGGTTCAATGACAAAGTTTCGAGGTTAAGCGTGCTCGGGTGGGAGGATGGGTGACCCCGGGGAAGTTTGTAAGAAACACATACCCAGACATACGAGACAAATGAGAAGTTAGGGTAGCTTAAGGTAAATTCGAGTATATGGAATGGCTGGAAACCCTAAGAGGTCGCGTGAGACGAGGCAAACTTGCTTGGTAAAGAGACAGGAGGCAATTCACAGCCCTAGAGTTAGGATAGGCTTGAACAGTGTTTGGAAATATTTTGTGGGTTAGTTGATAGTAATTATATATATATATGAAGGTGTAGGATATCCCATATATGATCGTGTCGGCGGACATGTGAATCCCAGCAACCGAGCACGAGACTACTTGGATCGAAATTCAATGATAGGTACATAAAAGAGGGAGTGTGTAGCCATATGAATATAGTTAAAGATTCGACGAACAAGGATAGGGGGAGAAAAAAAATAGTAAGGATTTTGTGCTAAGAACAAGAGTAGCAGAACGCTTGAGAGATATGGACACACAGCTACAGCACAAATGCGCAGTTAAGGAAGAACTATGAACAAGCGAACTAAGGGAGTGAAGGGACCAGTAGTGAATGAAAACGTGGACAGAAGGATGACATAGATAGAAGGAAGATAAGGGGTAAGGTATAAACGGAGACTTTATAGAAGGACTATTGATATAAGGAGCCCCTTAAAGGGGGGGAGATCATATTAGACAGGGATCACTATAATTTTAAGCACCAGAAAAGGAAACCTATAACACGGAAAAAGGAACTCATGAAAGGTCAAATGGTTTCATTACGACGAGATAAGGCGGACGATAAGGAACGGGCATAAAGGGAAGAGCAGCTATGAAAGGGAACCCACCCAGAATATTGTGACACCTATAAGGTCAGTTGAACATTCGAGGACGAATGTTCTAAAGGGGGGGAGGATGTTATAGCCCGTATTTCGTGCGTTCGGATATTGCGGGACAATGGTGAGAAGTTAAGGACAAGACTATGTTCTGAAATAATTTTAGTGTACGAGTTGTTAGGAATATTATTTATGAACATTGGAGGTATGGAAATATTGAGAAAGGCTAAGGGTAAAAAGGAAAATTTGTAAAGTGGCATCATGGGAATAATGTGGAAGGCTAGGGGTAAAATGGTAATTTCACAAAGTCCAAGAAAATCTTTGAAGGTCAAAGCTTACACAAGAAGAAGCTTGGTCTTCTTTGGTTAATTTCAAGAAAAAGGAAGAATATTCTAGAAAAGAAGAAAGAAGGGGGTCATGTGGTTATATTTTATTTTGAGGGACTTATTTATAAATATAGATAAGTGGAGGGGGAGAATTATAAGACATTATATATATTCCCACAAGTTCATGAAACTTCAAGAGAAGAGAGAAAGAAGAAAGAACAAGGGGCCATGTTCGGCCACCTTGAGAAAAAAAAAAAACCGAAAAAAAAAGAAAAAAGGAAGAAGAAGAAGGGAGTTTTCAACTTGTTCTTCCTAGCCAAGCAATTCAATAAAGGGTTCTTGGTAAGGTGGAGTGATTTGTAGAGCAAGGACAACACAACTTCATAAGTTGGAAATTCAAGCAAGTTGGAGAATCAAAGAAGGAGGTAAGAATTCATTCTCTTTACATGTTATGGATATTTTTGCTTGTTGTAGTATACAAAAAGGAGTGAAATTCATGTGGAATATGGAAGTGGAAGGGTGGCCGTGCATGTGTATATGGGTGTGTGTAGAGATTTTGTGCTAATTATTTCATTTAGTGTTTGGTTGTTATTGTTGTAAATGTTATGTTGATGATGGAAGTTGCACGATTTTGCAAAGGTTGTGGTTGTGCATGCATGATGTTGGCCGTGTAATTATGGTGCGGTATAGAGGAAAATGAGTCAATTTTATTTAAAAGAATGGATTGTTGTTGTGTGTGGATTCTATATTGCTAATGAAAAGCTTAATGATCTTAGAGAAATTATGGTAGTTGGAGGCTTGTGGTTGAAGTTTATGTAAATTGAATATTATGTTTTTATATGAATGAAAGACAATGGTATTAGTATGGTGTTGTTGGGATATGTATTATAAGATTATTATTGTTTTCATTGGAGTTGGAAGGTTTTGAAGGAAGTAGTATATTCATTGAGTTATTATAACGTAGCTTGGATTGAATATGGAAATTGTTAGCATGGTTGTTGACTTTATGTTGATAGTTTGGCCGGGTTGCATTCAGGGATTGTTGTTGGTTGAAATTGGCCAAGTTGAACTTGGTGGTATGGTGTATTTACAGGGGAAGTGCTGAAATTTCGGTAGACAAGTGTCACTTTGAGATTTTACTTCTAGACACTTGAACTAACATTTGGTAAATATGACCAAATTGTAGATTCTGGCGAAGTTGGAGCTTGAATTTGGAATAGCATAAGGAGCGAAAAGAGGTATGTAAGACTTCACTCTCCTTCTTTGGCATGTCTTAGATGTAGTAGGCTTGAACCCGGGCCTCGGGGATAATTCCTTTCCTAGAAAAACGAGATTGAAATTAGTTACTATTCATTCAATAGAATTGAACTAGAAATGGTGTGAAATGTTGAAAAAGCTTCCTAAGCACCTAGAACTTGCGTGAATAACACCCGACCACCCTAAGACTCTCATAAGTAATGTCACGAAACGCGTTATACGTAAAGCATGTACACCACCTCATTCGATCCGAGGTGGGCCCACTATCCCCGAATTCCCTCCTATTGTTCCATTAGGTTTATTTCCGTACTATAGTCAATGGAAGTTCTTGGTTATCATCCCGACTGTCAAACAATAGCTGTTTTAACTAAACCCTTGACCCCAATGCATGATTTTCTTTACTAAAAGTTTACAAGTGTTTTCCAAAATATTCATTTTTCTTCAAAAACCAAGTTTTACAATATTGAAAGTCTTAATGACTAAAACGACGACCATGGTTCTATGATGATATGTTGATAATAATGATGCCAGATATGAGAAGAAGTCTATGATGAGAATTCCAAGGATATGTTCTTACTACGAATACGACGATATGAAACGTTAAGCTACTTTTGAATAATGACTATTTTCAAAGGTTTTAAAGTAAACGAAATGATGTCTTATGATCCTGTCCTATGATTTCTCATGAAGTTACTCTCCATTGACAGTCTCGCCTTATTACTAGTTTTTTTCAAGGTGAGATAAAGCGCCCGTGGTTATTCCATAATAAAATCGGAGGTTACCGACCTTACGTCACTCCGATAGAGTCATAGCTTTTCTTTGGGCTCCCTTGCATGCTATGGTATATGTATATGTATATATATGTATATGGGGAAGATGGGAGCATGGCAGAGCGCTATAGACGGTATTTGGGTTGCACACGTACATGTAGCCGTATCTATCATGATATCATCCCGGACGCGGGATGCCCGGACGCGGGATATATATTCAGTTATGGTTAAATGGATCGGCTGTCGACGCCTCGGCAATATACCATGTTGTGTTTTATATATATATATGAAAAGAAATGTTTTTCAAAGGCAGCTTAGCATGCATGGCATCCGCCCCCAGGGGCACTCGGACACACAGGTTACTCTGCTACCCGATGATATGTTCTATGTTCCTATGCAGTAATTGTTCACATGTACAGATCATTTCTTGACCTCACGATACGATATCCTGTTTTTACTCATGTTTATATCTCTTACTATGTTATTATTCATGCCTTACATACTCAGTACATTGCTCGTACTGACCCCTCTTCTTCGGGGGGCTGCGTTTCATGCCGCGCAGGTAAACCCAGACGAGTTGAAGCTAGCGCAGACGATGTCCGGCGGAATTGGTAGGCTCCACTTGTCCGGGGGAGTCGCTTGCCGAGTCACGTATATGTGCCATGACGGTATGTTCGAGTTAGAGACTTTGACGGAGTCGTGGGTATTGGGTTGTCGATCACATGACGGCTCTGGCAGCGATATACTATTCTGTTCTATGTCATGAGTCTTATGTGATGTCAGATTCTATTTATGAAAAAAAAAAAAAAAATTCTATGTATTCATTTCTAATTGATTTAAGAGTTCATATGTATAATAAGAGTTAGCGGGTTCGCTCGGCTCCGATCATGGGGTCGGGTGCCCATCACACCCTAGTAAAGTCGGGGTGTGACAATATGTGTACAGTGAGCGGGGGAATGGTGTACTTTTATCTCCGTGGTAGTTAACGTGTTTGTGATTCTTGGCAATCCGGTGATTTGTATTGTTTGTCTGTGGTTGACTTGTTGGGATGCATTGATATTCGTGTATGATTGACTGGCTTGTTTATTTTATTGATTTCATATGATATGCATGATACTAATCTAAGTCTGCCGATGATGCTTACCGGTACATAGTGTTTGTACTGATACTACCGTGCTGCATTCTTTGAGTGCAGATTTTGATATAGAGACCACTACTCGTCCTCACATCTAGCGTGGAGGAGATTTGCTGACAGATTTTGGGGTTGGGGAGGGGGGGGGGGAGCTTCTTCCCATGCCAGGCTACCCGAGGATCTTCTACTTATGATGTCTTTTTTTTTTCGGGACATTATGGATATTCATTAGCTAGATTTCAGTTCTTGGACGTGTTTTGGTTTAGAGTCCTGTGCGATGCCTTTCGGATTTTGGAGAATTTGTAATAGTTTGACTTCCGCACTTGTTTTAGTATTTTATGGCATGACTTAACCAGTTTATTTGATGCGTGAATGTGTATAATCGTTTGACTTGTTTAATCCAAAATCAGACTTGAATGAATAGAGATCTTGTGTGTTGGTTCGCCCACTAGGACTTAGTTGGGTGCCAGTCATGGCGGGTTGGGTCGTGACAAAGTTGAGACCGCTGCAGCGGTCGACGGGAGGCAGAATGCGGGTTTTAAATGCCTTAGTTTAATTTTCTCATTCATAATACCCCAACACACTTCCCAACAAACACTTAGCGAGAAATTCCAAGCTAGGGCAAGACAATCTTTTGAGGTAAGTTCCATTGCTTCCATTCTATCATTCCTTTCCCCTTCATGATTATAATCATCCTCATGGGTCTTTAATGGTGAAATTGAATTAGAAACCCTAGAATATTAATGGAACTTCTAAACTTGTTGGGTCATGATTATTATCGCTTGGTTATAATCTAAATGCTTGGGTTAGTTGTTCTGACCAAAAATTGAACATTTAGAGACATAAGCTAAGTGATTGGAGACCTAGGGTTCTATAAAAATGGTGTCTTGCCATAGAAAACTGCTTGTAATGGAAATATTGATGAATGTTGTTATAAAGTGGTGATTAATGATTACTAAGAGTCTAAATAGGTTGTTTATCACCTAGAAAATCACCCAACCCTTGGAATGGGGTAAGGGAAGGGTATTTCTTGCGTTGGAACTTGTGATTGAGTATTATGACTCATTGAGCCCACTGTTTCTAGACTTTGAGCGTTCTGAGGCTTTGAGGAAAGGAAAGGTTGTAGCAGTGTGACTCGCATTGTTCCAGCTCTGCTTTGAGGTAGGTTGCGGTTTACTTGAGTTAGACTTTGGTTAGTTGAATGAATGTTTGTGATTTCATTAGGAGAAAGCATGTCTAGTATTCATTACATGATATTGTGTGGTTAAGCTCCTATGTGTTTGTGATTGAATGTTGTGTAGGCTTCATGCCATTATTCCTGTGTGATTTAATCTACAGTGGTTGTATTGTGATGAGAAGTTAATATAGTATTCTCGAGAGTAGTGTAACATGAAAGATGAGGTGAATCTGGATATTGAGAAGGTATAACAAGGCACATATGTGGCCTAGAGTATGGGCTCGTGGTCCGAGGCTTATTTCGAAAATGAGAGGTTTATTGTTATATCCAGCGTCCGAGGTTCATTCCGGAGCGGAGGTTATGCTCGGGTCTGAGGAGTGTTCCGAAACAAGTGGCACATGGACACCATAGGTCCCCTACAGGTCATGACTACTCAGCTATGACATCAGATAGCATGTGTGTACAATGAGCGGGGGAATAGTGTACTTTTATCGCCGTGGTAGTTAACGTGTTTGTGATTCTCGGTAATCCGGTGATTTGTATTGTTTGTCTGTGGTTAACTTGTTGGGATGCATTGATATTCATGTATGATTGACTGGCTTGTTATTTTATTGATTTCATATGATATGCATGATACTAATCTTAGTCGGCCAATGATGCTTACCGGCACATAGTGTTTGTACTGATACTACCTTGCTGCATTCTTTGAGTGCAGATTTTGATATAGAGGCCGCTACTCGTCCTCACATCTAGCGTGGAGGAGATTAGCTGACAGATTTTGGGGTGATCTTCTTCTCATGCCAGGTCGCCCGAGGATCTTCTACTTATGATGTCTTTTCTTTTCTGGACATTATAGATGTTCATTAGCTAGATTTCAGTTCTTAGACGTGTTTTGGTTAAGAGTCCTGTACGATGACTTTCGGATTTTGGAGAATTTGTAATAGTTAGACTTCCGCACTTTTTTTAGTATTTTATGGCATGACTTGACCAGTTTATTTGATGCGTGAATGAGTATAATTGTTTGACTTGTTTAATGTAAAATTAGACTTGAATGAATAGAGATCTTGTGTGTTGGTTTGCCCACTAGGACTTAGTTGGGTGCCAGTCATGGCGGGTTGGGTCGTGACAATGTTGAGACCGCCGCAACGGTCGATGGGAGGCAAAATGCGGGTTTTAAATGTCTTAGTTTTATTTTCTCATTCGTAACACCCCAACACACTTCCCAACAAACACTTATAGAGAAATTCCAAGCTATGGCAAGACAATCATTTGAGGCAAGTTCCATTGCTTCCATTCTATCATTCCTTTCCCCTTTATGATTATAATCATCCTCATGGGTCTTTAATGGTGAAATTGAATTAGAAACCCTAGAATATTAATGGAACTTCTAAACTGGTTGGGTTATGATTATTATCGCTTGGTTATAATCTAAATGCTTGGGTTAGTTGTTCTTGACCATAAATTGAACATTTAAAGACATAAGCTAAGTGATTGGATACCTCAGGTTCTATAAAAATAGTGTCTTGCCGTAGAAAACTGCTTGAAATGCAAATATTGATGAATGTTGTTATAAAGTGATGATTAATGATTACTAAGAGTCTAAATAGGTTGTTTATCACCTAGAAAATCATCAAACCCTTGGAATGGGGTAAGGGAAGGGTATTTCTTGCGTATGAACTTGTGATTGAGTATTATGACTCATTGAGCCCTCTATTTGTAGACTTTGAGCGTTCTGAGGCTTTGAGGAAAGGAAAGGCTGTAGCTGTCACGACCCAACCCCGTAGGCCGTGACTAGTGCCCGAGCTGGGCACCCAAACACAATCACTACTCCGAATCACATACAGATAGCTTATACGGACACAAATATCAAACACTGTCTCAGATTATATCGAACTGTCACAAACACATCTCAAACACAACCATATATATATCAGAAGCCGACAAGGCTATCAAATGGCGCAACGGCCCAAAACATATACAAATGCAAGCCGACAAGGCTGCCACGGCGAATGGGATCGCCCATATATATAACATACACACACACACGTACAGAATAGGCCTAACCCACATACACGTCTACAGACCTCTAAACAGACCAACAGAATCATATGACGGGACAGGGCCCCGCCGTACCCCTGAACAAACATATACATATGCAACGAACGAATATATACCAAAATGTGGGCTCTAGGAATAAGGGAGCACTCCAAACGAGAAAAGGGTGTCCTAGACCGGCGGATCACCAAAGCGTGTGTCCGTACTGCGGGCATGAAACGCAGCCCCCGAAGAAAGGGGGTCAGTACGAAATATGTACTGAGTATGCAAAGCAGAAAATGTAGTAAACAAATCTGAGTCATAATCGAAACAGAAGTACAGAAAGTAAATGCATTTCCAAAATATCAAAATGTTTACTTTCAAAATACAAGTCATGCATACGGCTCAGAAAATATGGTCGCCCGCCCGTCATCGGCGCCATAACACAGCATAACACCAGAACGTTTCAAATCTCCGTAACCCCGTCACACATCATAACACCACATAATGCCATACACAGCATAACACCAAATATGAGCGGAACCCGGCCCTCTAGCTCGGTGCTCGGTGAACCGTAACACAGCATAACACCGGAGTATAACAAAGTGCGCACGACAACAGAACCGGCCCGGGACTCGGCGAAAGATACAACAGAATGCACGAGCAGAGTCGTGAGTAACCATATGTATAAAATCATTATACTAGACTCGAAAGATAAGTAAAATGACCATACTTGGAAATCAGAATAATAGTCTAACCAAATTCTTTCAAAAGTCATCAGGATTACAAAAAGAAGAGTCGCGGGACCCACGGACGGGTGTTGACCCGAGCCGGGCCCGCCTATGAAAAACATACTCATCATACGCCATACAACCTCCTACGAACATATCGAGGCAATCTGAGCCTTTCTGTGAAAGATACGGGCGTTCGTAGTTACGGAATTCTTTAAAAGCCAAACTTTTTATGCAAAATTTGAAAATCAAATATTCCAAAGACATAAGGGCCAATATTTCATCATATCAAGCATACGAATTCCAAGAAATAAATAAGTGTCATAGACATGCTCGGATTGCGAGAATAGAATTTCCTCGAGGCTCGTGTCATAGCCTATTTGTAACTAAGGCATGCCAAAAGAAGAAGGGATTGAGCTTTACATACCTCGAACGCTCTCAAAGCTACTCCAAACTCAAGCTAATCTCAACCTATGCCTCGGGCTCTCCAAGGTCTACAAATACGTCATAATATGCCAAACATTAGCCATAGGCATTTAATTCCAAATTAGCACTTAATTCTACAGAAATTTGGGCAGCATTTCCCCTGTAAATAGACCAACCCCGAGAATTTAACTCGGCCAAATCAACAACAACAACATCAACAACCAACCTAGCAACATCAATAATCAATCCGAAAGGCAATATAACATTAGTTACTCTCTTTTACATCATTCAACAACATTCATAATATTCAATTCGACGGCTCACCTTCAAGCCAACATCAACGCTTATACATTCAAATACCAACCCGAACCCATACCAACAATATTCAAGGACATTTTAAACAATTCATACAACATTTCCAACAATCCAACAATTGCTCCAATTTACCCGAAAACAGCCCCAAACCCGAGAACACCACTATAACCCATTCCTCACTTTCAAGTCATGATTTGTACCAACAATCCACACTCTAACAATGTCATTCTCATAAATATACAAATTACATCAAATGCACAATAACCTTCAAATCAGCCCATACAATTACAACATCAATCTTGAGTCATTAAACTCTCATTTCCAACATAGAATTCATAATGACAACATTCAAAATTCCAAATAGAATTTATCCATTCTCATTCACACAACATGGCCCTATATTCGGCCAACACTACACATTATCTTGATGATTCTCATCCATCTCTTCACTCTACAACAATTAAAGCATGCTAGCTAGAATTTAACTCATTACTCCTACACAACACAACACACACACACGGCCATACATCACACACACACGGCTCAACTCCAACCTACCATATTTCATGAATTTCATCCATTTTAGCATACTACAACATGCATACAACATTTATAACACATAAAACATGATTAAATCTCACCTTTCTTCTTCAACTCCACACTAGGCTAGGGTTTGCAAGGATGAGAACGGATGATTTGATCGCTCCAACAACACTTCCACGTTACTTAGGGACCTCCAATTAGTAGATTTGCATCAAAGAAATAATTTTGGGATGGCTCAATTTGGACTTGGTTTTTCCTTGTTCTTGGCCGAGACGTTCAAGTTGTTGTTCTTCAACTTCTTATTTTTTTTTCTAAGTGTAGAATGAAGGTAGATGACTTAGAAGTCATCTTTTAAGCTTCCACCTAAATTGCACAAGTGTCCATGGCCCACACACATGTGTTGGACCAATTAAAATTGTCCACAAAGTGTGTGGGACCATTTCAAGTCCACACGGCCAACATGGCCTATTTTGCATGATTTGCAACTTCCAATTATTCCATTTTTGGTCCCAAATTTTCCTAAATATTCCATGCCAACAAATTCATGCACAACTTATGTCTTAAAATAAAATCGAAGGTCAAAAGTCCCGACTTCGTATCCCGGAATGGTTTTGTCTCTAACTTATCATAGTTAATTCAGATTGTCCCAATGTACAAAATATGGGATATAGCAGTAGCGGAGTGACTCGCATTGTTCCAGCTCTGCTTTGAGGTAGGTTACAGTTTACTTGAGTTAGCCTTTGGTTAGTTGAATGTATGTTTGTGATTTCATTGGGAGAAAGCATGTCTAGTATTCATTATATGATATTGTGTGGTTAAGCTCCTATGTGTTTGTGATTGAATGTTGTGTAGGCTTGATGCCATTATTCCTGTCTGATTTAATCTGCGGTGGTTGTATTGTGATGAGAAGTTAATATAGTCTTCTCGAGAGTAGTGTGACATGAAAGATGAGGTGAATATGGATATTGAGAAGGTATAACAAGGCATATATGTGGCCTAGGGTATGGGCTCGTAGTCCGAGGCTAGTTTCAGAAACGAGAGGTTTATTCTTATCTCCCGCGTCCGAGGTTCATTTCGGAGCGGGGGTTGTGCTCGCGTCCGAGGAGTGTTCCAGAACAAGTGGTACATGGACACCATGGGTCCCCTGCAGGTCATGACTACTGAGCTATGACATCAGATAGCATGTGTACAATGAGCGGGGGAATAGTGTACTTTTATCTCCGTGGTAGTTAACGTGTTTGTGATTCTTGGCAATCCGGTGATTTGTATTGTTTTTGACTTGTATGGGATGCATTGACTTGTTGGGATGCATTGATATTCGTGTATGATTCACTGGCTTATTTATTTTATTGATTTCATATGATACGCATGATACTAATCTTAGTCGGCCTATGATGCTCACTGGTACATAGTGTTGGTGCTTATACTACCTGCGTGAATGAGTATAATTGTTTGCTTGTTTAATCATAAAATTCTTTGAGTGCGGATTTTGATATAGACAAGGCCGCTACTCGTCCTCACATCTAGAAATTCCGTGGAAGAGATTAGATTATAATCATCCTCATAGGATTTTGGGGTGATCTTCTTCTCATGCTGTGATTATTATCGATATTGGTCCCGAGGATCTTCTAGTTATGATGTCTTTTCTTTCGGACATTATAGATGTTCATTAGCTAGATTTCGAGTTCTTAGACGTGTTTTGGTTAAGAGTCGTTTGAGGCTTGTACGATGACTTTCAGATTTTGGAGAATTTATAATAGTTAGACTTCCGCATATTGTGTGGTTAAGCTCCTATTTTTTTAGTATTTTATGGCACGACTTGACCGAAAGATGAGGTGAATATTTATTTAATGCGTGAATGAGTATAATTGTTTGACTTGTTTAATGTAAAATTAGACTTGAATGAATAGATATCTTGTGTGTTGGTTTGCCCACTAGGACTTAGTTCGGTGCCAGTCATGGCGGGTTGGGTCGCGACAATGTTGAGACCGCCGCAACGGTCGATGGGAGGCAAAATGCAGGTTTTAAATGCCTTAGTTTTATTTTCTCATTCGTAACACCCCAACACACTTCCCAACAAACACTTAGAGAGAAATTCCAAGCTAGGGCAAGACAATCATTTGAGGCAAGTTCCATTGCTTCCATTCTATCATTCCTTTCCCCTTCATGATTATAATCATCCTCATAGGTCTTTAATGGTGAAATTGAATTAGAAACCCTAGAATATTAATGAAACTTCTAAACTGGTTGGGTGATGATTATTATCGCTTGGTAATAATCTAAATGCTTGGGTTAGTTGTTCTTGACCATAAATTGAACATTTAAAGACATAAGCTAAGTGATTGGAGACCTCGGGTTCTATAAAAATAGTGTCTTGCCATAGAAAACTGCTTGAAATGGAAATATTGATGAATGTTGTTATAAAGTGATGATTAATGATTACTAAGAGTCTAAATAGGTTGTTTATCACCTAGAAAATCATCCAACCCTTGGAATGGGGTAAGGGAAGGGTATTTCTTGCGTTGGAACTTGTGATTGAGTATTATGACTCATTGAGCCCTCTATTTGTAGACTTTGAGCGTTCTGAGGCTTTGAGGAAAGGAAAGGTTGTAGCGGAGTGACTCGCATTGTTCCAGCTCTGCTTTGAGGTAGGTTACGGTTTACTTGAGTTAGACTTTGGTTAGTTGAATGTATGTTTGTGATTTCATTGGGAGAAAGCATGTCTAGTATTCATTACATGATATTGTGTGGTTAAGCTCCTATGTGTTTGTGATTGAATGTTGTGCAGGCTTAATGCCATTATTCTTGTGTGATTTAATCTGCACTGGTTGTATTGTGATGAGAAGTTAATATAGTCTTCTAGAGAGTAGTGTTACTTGAAAGATGAGGTGAATATGGATATTGAGATGGTATAACAAGGCACATATGTGGCCTAGAGTATGGGCTCGTGGTCCGAGGCTAGTTTTGAAAATGAGAGGTTTATTGTTATATCCCGCGTCCGAGGTTCATTCCGGAGCGGAGGTTGTGCTCGGGGTTCCCGATGGAGGTTCCCGAGGTATGACATCAGATAGCAAGGTACATGGACACCATGGGTCCCTTGGCAATCCGGTGATTTGAATTTTTTGTTTGTGGTCGACTTGTTGGGGGTGCATGACTTCGTGTATGATTGCTATGATTTTATTGATTTCATATGATAGCATGTGTATGATGAGCGGGGGAATAGTGTACTTTTATCTCATATAGTGGTAGTTAACGTGTTTGTGATTATGCCGGTCGCAGGATCTTCTCTTATGATGTGATTTGTATTGTTTGTCTTTGGTGTACTTGTTGGGAATTTATAATGCATTGATATTCGTGTATGATTGAACGAGTATAATTGCTTGACTTATTTTATTGATTTCATATGATACGCTTGTGTGTGTTGCCCACAAATTTTAGTCGGCCTATGATGCTCGAGACCGGTATATAAATGCCTTAGTTTTATTTTCTCATTATACAACACACTTCCCAACAAACACTTAGAGAGAAATTCCGTTGATTGCAAGACAATATTGATAAGTTCCATTGCGCTACTCCGTCCTCATGATTATAATCATCTTCATCTTTAAGCGAAATTGAATTAGGAATATTAATGGAACTTTAAACTGGTTGGGTCATGATTATTTTTGGGGTAGTTATTCTTGACCATAAATTCAAATAAAAGATATAAGCTAAGTGATTGGAGACCTCGTGTTCTATAAAAATAGTGTCTTGCCATAGAAAACTCGCATGAAATGGAAATATTGATGAATGTTGTTCTTCTAATTATGATGTCTTTTCTTTATCACCTAGAAAATCATTATAGATGTTCATTAGCTAGATTTCGGTTCTTAGACGTGTTTTGGTTAAAGTCTGTACGATGACTTTCGAACTTTTTTCGATAATTCATTGGGAGAAAACATGTCTAGTATTAATGTAATAGTTAGTACTTCCGCACTTTTTTAGTATTTTATGGCATGACTTGATTGAGTAGGTATAACAAGGCACATATGTGGTTTATTTGATGCGTGAATGAGTATAATTGTTTGACTTGTTTAATGTAAAATTAGACTTGAATGAATAGACTTTTATCTCCATGGTAGTGTTGGTTTGCCCGGGCAATCCTGACTGGGACTTAGTTGGGTGATATTCGTTCTTGATTGGTAGCTTGTTTATTTTATTGATTTCATATGATATGCGGGATACTAATCTTAGTCGGCCTATGATGCTTACCGGCACATAATGTTTGTTATGATCTTTGCCGCATTCTTTGGGTGCGGATTTTGATATGTAGACCGCTACTCGTCTTCACATCTAGCGTGGAGGAGATTTGTATTTTAGGTGAGCTTCTTCATGCCCGCCGCCCGAGGATCTTCTACTTATGATGTCTTTCTTTTCCTCGACATTATGGATATTCATTAGCTAGATTTCGCTCTTAGACGTGTTTTGGTTGTTGTCGTACGATGCGCTTTCGAATTTGGGGAATTCGTAATAGTTAGACTTCTGCACATGTTTTAGTATTTTATGGCATGACTTAACCAGTTTATTTGATGCGTGAATGAGTATAATCGTTTGACTTATTTAATCTAAAATCAGACTTGAATGAATAGATATCTTGTGTGTTGGTTCGCCCACTGGGACTTAGTTGGGTGCCAGTCATGGTGGGTTGGGTCGTGACAAAGTTGTACTCTTCTCTGTTTCTTGATATCTCACTTATCATCTGGAAAGAAAGGGTAATATTGATGGATGGATTTGATATGCGCTCTATGGCAAATATCTATACATTTACTGTTTGTGATATTATTGAGGCTGATTTCACGCATGGCTTCGCATTCCAGCTCATCCTTTATATGATATGCCTGTGGCCCTGAAATGGTGATAAGTAAGAGAGTGTAGTGTAAGACCTCGTAGCTTCGGGCTAAGGTTTGACTCGTAAGATGATAATATAAGGGAACCAATATGAGGGTTATAGGAAGTGTTTTGAAAACTAATCTAGTCATAAGAAGCGTCTTTGGGCAAAGCAAAGTTGGAAACCACTCTACGGGGCATGTTTTCAAGTGAATTGTAGAAGGTCTTACTTCTAGCGACCATAATCCCTCTATTAATTGGGAATTTGGGAAAACTTCCTCGATGAAAGTTGTATCCCATTGAAATACATTTCCAACGGTATATTATGGAGGTCAAGGCACATCTGTACAAAAAGTTATGGCCATTTTACTGAAGGAATGCAGCTACTTACTAATCGGTCATATTATTGCCACGAATTATACGGTCCGTATAGTTTTATACGGACCGTATAAAATGGCCGTATTTCATGAAATTTAGGCTTGACATTCTGTTTTACGCCGTGCTTAAATATGGTCATATTATACGGACCGTTTAACTTTATACGGACCGTTATAAATGACCATATAATTTTCCGACTCAATTTGGTATAAATTCAGGCCATCAGATCTTTTATTTCATTATTCACAATTCCAAGCCCAAGCAACAATCCAAAACATCAAGGTAAGTCAATCCAAGCCCTTCCACATCAATTCTAACATGTACTCTAATAATCTAAGCAAGAAATCATTGTTCCTAATCTGGGGTTTCCAGAAAAACCCAAACTCAAGGCTCAAGGTCTAAACCCTAGGGAATTTTATCAAGTTTGGAACTTTTCCAAGGTATGTAGAACTTCTATCTACATGTGGGAATCTCTACGTTCTTCCCCATGCCTCGTTTTCTTTATTTTTTTTTATATTCTATGAAGTTCAAAACTCGGGGCATTAAATCCAACATATTGGTAGCCCATAGTTATGTAATTATGTTCATGAATTGTATATCTATATCCATTATTGTATTCTTAATCTTCCATTACGGTTATTAGGAACCCAAGCTTAATCCGTGAATCATGAATTCATCCTCATGCATTCCCATTATGTTTTTATTAAACTTTATGGTTTTATTAGCAAGACACAAGCATGTATTTAAGATAACTATATGTATTTATGATTATTATTATTATTCATGAATCCAGAGCATGTTTGCAAGATTATGACAAGTATCTCATGAAACCATGATCTCACAAGCTATCATGATAATTCACATGTTTTGGGATTTGCTTAGTAAACGAGAAGGCTCAGTAAAGCCTGAAACTACGTAGCCACCGTAGGATAAGAGTTTTTAGCAAGGAGGCAACACCTTCATTATGAAGTTTGGATCCTTACATGCTTATTATTATTTAAATCTCATATCCCTGACAAGGTGTGAGTGTTCTGCTGGTAGGACGCAAGTACCAGATCATTATGTCGGTTATACTATAGCAATCCCCACGTTACAAGATTTTATGTATGCATTTATTTCCATTGATCTACCATTTTCAGACTTTACTCACGCTTCATGCTCATGTTCAGGTTATATTCAGTTTTAGTTCATGTTCTATATCTATATTGTGCTATGTTCTTCATTTCAACAGGTTTTACATACTAGTACTATTCACCGTGTACTAACATTCCTTTTGTTCCTCGAGACTTGCATCGCAGATACCGATTTTCAGGAGCATACACCCGCGGTAAGAGATCACCTTAGTTATCGAACTTATCGGTGAGCCCCACTTCTCTCGGGTTGTCACGGAGTCCGTACTAGTATTTTGTTTGTGGTAGTGCGGGCCATGTAGGTAGTTAGTATAGGACATGTATTAGAGGTTTCACAGACAGATGTTACGGAGTCAGTTGTGCTTTATGTTAGCAGACTATTACATTTTTCATGATTTTTCATGCTATGAGATTACTTCAAGACTTTATTCTGCAATTACGTTTTCGTGATTCATTTAAATTGTATCGTATAGATTATGTTGTTTTGATGCCCATGTTGACAAGCAAGCCATGAGGTTCGCTCGGACACATGCAAGCAAGGCCCGAGTGCTATGTTGTGCCTAGGCCATGGTTCGGAGCATGACAAATGTTACATCCCGTATTTTGAACGACGGGACGATTCGGGTTAACTATGAAAAGTTAGGATTGAGACCATTCCGGGATATGAAGTCGAGACGTTTGACCTTCGATTATGTTGTAAGACCTAAGTGTGTGGCCGATTTTATGGGCATGGAACATTTAAGAAAAATTTGGGGACCAAGTGATGGAATATCGAAAATGGTCTATTATTGAAAAAATTGGAAGGTGGAAATGGGCCACGTGGCCGGCCACTCTTGGAGTGGGCCATGGCCACATGGTTGGCTATAAGTTGCAATTAAGAGATGACTAAGGGACCATTGTTCATCATCTTTAACACTTAAGAAAAAAACAAGAACCTTGGAGAAAAATTCCCAACCTATTCGGCCATAGTTCCAAATTTCAAGACCAAGAACAAGCCTTCCAAAAATTATTTCTAAGCAAACCCCTAAT
>NW_026714233.1:0-24103 GCF_029784015.1 Lycium ferocissimum
TCTAGACCCATCAATTTTCCCCTTCTTTGTTTTGTACCTTATAACATTGACGACTCAAAATTTTGACTCACTTTTGAGCAAATCTCCCTTACTGGGAAACCTGAATTACTTACATAAATGGGGGTCTAATGTATTCATCACTGTCATACACAATCTTAATGACTTAACTTTTCTCGCACTGTTAATCTTAGGGAGACCTTTTTCTGATTACTCTTAAAGGCTATTCTTCGGTAGCCTGCTCTCTTATTGCTTAGATGATTTCTTCTTTCACTAATTCCATACCTCGAATTTAACTTAAACCCTTTGGATTCTAGCACACATTCGGATTGTATTCAAACTATTACCCACTTCACTAGTGTTATCCTGACTAAAGAAATTAATCATACCCCTACTAGCTCTGCTGAAGTTGCTAAGTCATTGTATTTGCTCAAGACTTACCTACTATTTTTCAACTAACCACCTGATAGCCTCATGTTCTCCTATTCTGCTCTGAATAACCTAAGTTATTTCTAACTTTCCCTCATCATCTAACCCTATTGTGAGGTTGTATATTATCTTTTCTGAACAGCAATCATGAATCACACTTAGGGAAATAACGTCTCTTAATTGAACGATTAAAATGCCTAACCCCAAACTTCCTATACACTTCCAAATTTACACTAGACTATGCACAAGTGGGGTAAACACTTAATCACATATTCTAAGAGGGAGATGTCATGTCTTCTTATCTCATAGTAGTATCTACTTCTTGTAGTAACTTACTAGCATCGTACTCTCTGGGTTTGATCTGAATAAACTTAAACAACTAAAACTATTCCCATAAATTTAATATCGTCTGCTCATGGTTTTGATGTCGTACACCATCTCTTTTATTCATGTGCATTGTCCGTACGAACATTTCCTTATTTTGCAATACCAAAACATTTTAGAACCATAAATGACTTGCCCATAGACTCTTTTCTATTCAAAACCGTGGTAATCAATTTATGCTACCCGGTAGCTAAAAATATAACATGTTGCCTCGTGGAGTCTTACATTAGAGCTATCATCATCATACCTGTGGCTACGGCTGAGGATGCCCCTGAGACCTGATGACCTGCTAAAGCATATAAGCGGTTCCAACCTCTACCTCTAGTATCCTATCCTGCTGAAGGACAATCCTTTAGATAATGATCCTGCTAACTGCATCTAAAGCAACCATCCAAGCCCGAACGACACACTCCTGGGTTTCCCCTACCACACTTGTTGCACGTGGGGTGTTTAGGAACTTGGTGGTCCATACTAGCCTGTGGCTGCGACTCTGCTACTCCAAAATCCTAATTCTTCTGACTAAACTTAGACTTCGAGACTGGCGCATTGGCTCTAGAAGCAGCAGGTCCTGATGACCCATTCTTAAAAAACTGTTTATTTCTACCTTCATGAGATTCCCCATCGTTGAAGTTACCTATGGACTTAGCTGTCTTGCTAAATTACCTGTCTTCCTCTTTTTGCAGCTTCTCCTCTTCTTGCATTCTGTCCTCATTGCCTTCGATACTATCATGACCCAAACCGATGGGCCATGACCAGTGCTCGAACTAGACACCCGTATATGAACCTGCTCCATATGATTAGACCGAAACTGGAAACAATATGGCAATCTGTAACAGCAGGCTGTAAACTCAATGTATCATACATCAAAAAGAACCTGTCTCTTGAGAAGCCACAGCTAACCGACAATAACAAAATATGCAAGCCGATAAGGCTGCCACTATGCACAGGAATATCCAAAACGAACTACATCTGCATAGCTGGTCAAACCGTATATACGCAACCCACATATGTCTACAGACCTCTAAGAGTATAACAAAGCCTATGTCAAAGGATCTGTACCAAAAGGACTCGAGCTCCGGAACACTAGAGCTGTTATATCCCGCCTTTTTGCATAATCGGAAAATTCGAAATGATTGTGATTTGTGAGAAAGGAGGCCATGTTTGAATTTTTCTTAGTAGGTGTGTGGCGGATATGGAAGCTTGAATGTGGAAACACCGGAGAAGGCCTAAGGGCAAGATCGGAATTTTGGAAATTTTTTTTTTTTCGGGAATTACAAAATAAGAATTATGATGAATTGGGCTTGGAAAAAAAATAAGGAAAATTTTGGCCCAAGAGAGGGTGGTCGGCCAACCAAGGCTGAAACCCATCTTCTAATTAATTTTCCATGTGCCTATTAATTATATAAGTGATCCTTAGCCTTAGAATTTTCAAGAACAAGCAAAAAAATGTCACGCCCCCAATTCCGATGGGGCGTGATGGGCACCCGACCCCACATCCAGAGCCGAGCAAACCCACAGACTCCTATTACGCACATAATTTTTTTTTCAAATCTCTAAACTGAATAATAATGAAATACATAATGAAGCTTGCAAATTTGACAAAATCTGTAATTATACAAAATTTACTACACAACACAAATTGACATATATCTACTGGTGGAGCCATTGATGATCGACAACCAACACCCACGACGCCGTCTCGCAAAGTCTCTAACATAATTCCGAAACCATAACAACAAACTACGACTTGGCGACCCTCGAGAGAATGGAGCTTTGCCATCTTCGCCGGGACATCTTCTATAGTAACTTCACGGCATCTCAGGAGTACTGCGGCATGAAACGCGCGGCCCCCAAAGACACGTAGGGTCGGTGCGAAAAATGTACCGAGCATGTAAGGCATGCAATACGTAAAACGAACCATAACCGAAGCGAACGGGACTAAAAGTAAATACAATAATCAAAATATCAGACGCTTATTCTTCATACACAACTCAGACATACCTGTCTCGTATATCAGAAGGAGTACAGAAGATGAGTAAGTCAACCAGAGTACTAAAATGCTTATCTTTCAATCACAGATCGCATGTACGAAGAGGTGCAGAAAATACAGAATGCATCAGGGGTCTCACACGTCAGACGGAGCACATAACATATCATATGCTTCGCTGAGGGCACATATCCGACGGTTTACAGATAGTACAGAGGACTCAGATAATGTTTCGTACCGGACGGAATTCGTATTCAGATGCAAATGTACAAAGTCAGTATCGAGCATTCGTAATCGAGTCGGACGTACGGACGGATTCATAATCGGAATCGGACGTACGAGATATACCGGGCGGACTCGTGATCGGAATCGAGAGTACGAGAGGCGTAATAGACAGAACTTCGTCGAGGAATCGAGAAGTCTGCGGACTTATGACATACAGAATCTTGTTCAGAATCAGAAGTACAGAAAATGCGTATCTTATCCAGCATATCAGAATGCATACTTTCAGATCACAAATTATGCATAACAGATCATATTTTGTCATAAACATATGCTGATAACAGATCCCGGCCCTCCAGTGAGGGACGCGGTAACAGAACCCGGCCCTCTAGTACGGGACGCGGTGAACAGACAGATCATATGCCATCACGCCACCGTCCCCATATCATCAAATCATAATATCATAAGCATAAAACGAGCCTGGCCCGCCTATGAGGGACGCGGTGAACAATGCGGTGGAACACGCGCGATAACGGGGACCTGGCCCGGGACGCAGTGAACAGATACATATACAGAGGCATGCGCACGATAACAGATCCTGGCCCGGGGCGCAGTGAACAAATACATTGAGCCTTGCACGAGCAGAGTAGTGAGAAACCATATGCACATAAATCCAGACTCAATGGATAGGTATACTGACCGACATCGGAGATTCGAACAAGTTTCGGGTTCTTTCGAGTTAGTATCGGAAGTTAAGAGCATTGGAGTACGAAAACCTCTTCGGACTTTTCAAGCGATCCGAGATCGTACATGAAGAACATTAAGGCTTACAGAGAATACTCATATCAGAATACTCAGATCAGAAGACTCATATCCAAATACTCATAGCAGAATATTTATATCGGAATTCTCATATCGGACTACTCGTATCAGAATTATCATATCGGAAGGCTTATACCAGAATACTTATATCAGAGTACTTATATCAGAATATTTATATTAGAATATTTACATCATAATGTTTATATCAAAATACTTATATCAAAGAATGAACGAGTCATAAATTAATATCAAAGCGAATTAGAGGCATAATCAAACTCGGAATCACAGAACAGATTTACCCCAAGGCAAAAGATATCACATCATACCTTATTTGGCTCTAGGACATGCCAAAGAAAGGAAGGATAAGCCTTACATACCTTGTCTGCGTCTTACTAATCCGAATTAAGTCTTTGGCTTCGCAAGATCTACAACATTATTCATATACACCAAACATTAGCCATAACACTTAAGAGTCCAATTCTAAACCAACACTTCAAATTATACCATTTCATATTCTGCTTAGAAAATCGACATCTCCCCTATTTACGTGCCTAGCCCAATTCTTAGTTCAATAGCCAACAACACAACAATAACAATACCAACTTCAATCATCATGTTTCCAATTCCAAAATATTCCATAAACAAACCACACGCGTTTTCTAACTTTCTAAGCTAATTAACTCGAGATACAATTATTTAATCACACTTCTCCCGCAAATAAACCTGGGTATTAACACAATTAGAAAGAGATTCATACCTTTCTCTCTTTAATAATGCCGGATCTTCGCTTTTCACGCTAATTTTTTGCCACCACACACCGCCATACGATTAACGTTAAATAAAAACTATACGCTATCCGATCGAAATTTGGGGGATTATAATTGTTTGGGCCAAAATTTGGTGTGGAAGGGTTGGGGAATTTTCCGATTTTTGGAGAGATTTTTGGGGTGCTTGGTCTGAAAATAAGGGGATTTACCCCTTATATAACGTTCGGGGTTCTGCCCAACCGACCTAAAATCCTTCGGGCGCGATCGCGCTCTTCTGGCGCGTTCGCGCGGTCTAAATTTTTTCGACAGGATGTTCGTTCAAGAAAACGATCATAAATTTTGATCCAGATATCTTGTGAGGGCCTACGACCTATGGATGGAAAGCTAATTCAATTATCTACAACTTTCATTCTTGGTGAATTTCCAAATTCCAAGTTTTTAATACCTTTATTGCCCCTCGAAGTCAGATCACCCGAAAAAGTTTTCTTAAATCGTTCTTTTGGAGGGCCTACACTCATTTTTGGCTTATGGGTCCTTCTTAGGACTTGCTCAACTTTCCATATACTATTCATATGTCTCATCATATGTTCTTCATTAAACTCCGACATGTGGGTCCCGCTTAGCTTACGCGGCTAGTAAGGGCACTTTTGAAATAACATATGAACTAATTTACACCATACGGTCTCCAAATGTCATATGTATGTTATTATTACCTTCTTATAACACAACCTTCATTCCAAACTTGATTCTCAAATTTTTGCTCAGAGCGTTCGCGCCACGTGGGGGCGCGTTCGCGCTGTATCGGCCCTTTGGCCTTCTGCGCGTTCGCGCCACTTGCTGGCGCGTTAGCGCAGACCATTTTCTTGGCTTGCCCATCCAACTTGTAACGTTCATATCTCCTTACTCCGATGTCCGATTGAGGAGCCGCTTGTTCCGTTGGAAACCAGACTACCCGAACTTCACTTTAAACTTTTGTTTTACTTCAAAACTCTTAATATACTAGAATATATCATTTATTCCATTTAGACCAAAATTTTCGTACCAGACCTTGCCTACCTTTCTTTCAAAGCCTCGGAAGCTTAACCTCCTTAACCCTGGCGTAACTTTACTCTTCCTTTGGCCCATACTAAGCCGTCTACAATTTTGGTAACACGAATTTTTTTTTTTTTCCGGGGTGTAACAAAAAATCAAGAGAAAAAAAAAGAGAGAGAGCACGGCCTAGAGAGAAAGAAAGAAAAGAAAAGAAGGAAAATTCTTGGAGCCAAATCCTTTGGTTCAAAATTCATTTCTTGTGGGATTATTACTAAGTGCAAGGTTCTCTACAATTTAGTATAATTATTTTGGCAAGAGGACAATTCTAGTGGCAAGTGAAGAACTTCAAGGAAAGGTAAGAATTTTATGCTTTTGTTATGTTATGGGAGGTGTATGTATGATGTAGTAAGTGGAAAATGAATGAAAAGCATGAAAATTTTGTGTGTTGGGGTGGTATGCATGTTGGCCGTGAGTATGCATATATTGCATGACTATGATGACTTGAATTTATGTTGGAATCTTGTTGTAGTTATAGTAGAAATTGTATTGGAAATGAAAGTTGAATAAATTAGTGAAAGTTGGAAAATATGAGGTATGGCCGTGTGGTGTATGTTGATGATGGAAGGAGAACTAAATTTTGTTAGTATGTTAATTGTGTTGTTATGGTCTTGTGAAGTAGATGGAAGAACAATAGTTTAAGTTAACATAAAGAATTTGTTGTTAAGTTGTTGTCGGAAAGTATGCGATTTTATATAGTTTATGTAAATATGGAATGAAAGTAGTAAGATGCAAAATTATGATTGTCCTTGATGAAGTTGGAAGATAGAAATAAGTTATGAACATGTTTGCTAAAAGATTGGAAGTTGTGAATGGATTATGATTTTGGTGGAAAACTTGTATGTTGTGTATACCTTATGTATGTTTGGTGAAAATGATATGAGAAGCTTCCGAATGGCATTGTAACGATTTTAGTTAGTAATGAATGTGAATATGATGGTATTGATTTGGACATGTGAAGTCGGAATGGAAGTTATTGTATTATGTTGGAAAGTGGGTTAGTTGTGTTATATTGTGTTTTATTGTGATTATTGATGTTGTTGTTGGGTTGTTGTTGGTTGTTTTGGCCAGTGTTGAATCTCGGGGGTGTCATATTTATAGGGAGGTTCTTGCTAAATTTCGGTAGCCAAATAGAAAAGAGTGAAATGTTAACTCATGAATAGTAAGCGGTAAACATGACCGTTTGTAGATTACGGACGAAAATGGAAGTGCGGCCAAGCGAGCATAAGGCGCAATTGAGGTATGTAAGGCCTTCCTATCTTTCTTTGGCATGGTCTGAATGTATCGAACTTGGAAGCGAGCCTTGATTGCCTCTCTTCGCGACTCACAATCCAAGATTGAAAATAGCGCCAAATCATTCGATAGATTGAACCAATTTCTTCTAAATTGACCTATAAGTATGCAACTTCCATAAATGGAGTCGAAAACACTCTAAGACGGTTATGGACGACTCCCTAAAGCTTATTACCCATAATTTACGTATTTCACTATGGTTGGGTCCGAGGTGGGCCCACAAAACTCTGATACTCCCGGTATGGCTCAAATTGATCTATTTCTGTCCGTTCTTCATAAGTAACTCTTAATTATGTTTCCGTCCGCTAACTAATGAGTATTATGACCTTCTATCTGAATCTTGATATTAGTCCGATATCGGGAACGATTCTGGACACTCGTTCATATAGTCCGATTACTCGATTTGATGTTTGTTTTTCGACCTACTTCGGTTTATTAAGTACGTATGTCGGTCCGTATGCATATGGTTTCTCATTTGTACGTTCGTGGATGCCTCGAACGCTTCCTTCACCGCGCCGGGCCGAGGTTACGATTCGTGCACCTCCACCTGCATTGTTCACCGTGTCCCTCGGATGTGCGGGCCGGGATGTCCGTATGTCGATTATGATCCGGCTACATGTGTTATTATGGGGACGGCGGGCGGACGGCATTCGATCCGATTCCCATCGTCCATCGCGTCCGTACTACGAGGCGGGTTACGATACCGCGTCCCTTACTAAGGGCCGGGATACGTTCGTACGTGATTGGGATCCGGTATCGATTTGTACGTGTATGTGATTATGACTCGCAGCATTCTCGTCTTCACAGCCCGTATGTCCGATTTGGATCATAACTCTGTCCGTCACACTTCGAAAATACGATTCGGACACCTGGCCTGTCCGTCACATTTGAGTTACGGTTTTGTCCGAGAAGCTGTCCGTACGCTCCGTAAGTCCGACTCCGCTTATGATTACGTCCGTACGCTCGTATGTCGACTCCGTATGAATACGATTCCGTCTATTTCCGTACTTCCGCCCGTTACGATTTTACATATCTGACTCCGATTATCTTAATTATATATGTTATGTTTCCGCTTTACATACTCGGTACATTTTCGTACCACCCTGTTCTTCGGGCCGTGTTACATGCCCGCGAGTACGGACGCGCGCGCGCGACGCGCGCGCGCTTAGGTCATCGGTCCTGGGTTTTGGAGAGCTCCCCTTTGATCGGAGAAGCCGATACTTTTGGTATATATTTTTACGTCGTCCGTTTATTCGTATATATATGATCATTTGGGTACGGCGGGGCCTGTCCGTCTTCGGTCTGATTCGTATGTTAGAGGCCTGTAGACATGTTTGTGGGTTGTGGGTTGTCACTGGTCAGGTACGTATGTTCGCGTCAGCGACTTTGTCTGATATAATAGCCCTAACGGCTTCTGTACAGGTTCCAGTATGTATATACACATATGTATGTTGGTGCGACGCACCTTATATCTGTATGCATTTATGTACGTTAAACGGATTAGCAATTTGGTATGTCGGATCTGTTAGGTAGGTACGTATGGGTGTCCAGTTAGGACACCAGTCACGGCCCACGGGGTTGGGTCGTGACAAAAGTGGTATCAGAGCGGTCAGTCCTCGGAATGTCTGCAGGCCGTGTCTAGTAGAGTCTTGTTTATCGGTGTGTTGGAGCCCACGCGTATAAACGAGGAGGCTACGGGACATCTAGGATATTATGTTACCTCGACTCTTAGATCGTGCGTTAGAGGTGTGTTATCGGGATGTTTTACCTTCGACGGTTATGTTTTTCGGCCGATGCCTCGGCTAAGGCGACGCGCCTGAAGAAGGCAAGCGGTGCGGAGATAGAGAGACTAGCGGCTCGGAGAGGGTCGCTGGGAGCCGCGCCCGAGCTATGCCGATGTTGTGCCCCGGTCGGAGGGATCGGCCCACTCCGCCACCGGATGAGGGCGGGGCGGGAGCCCGCCCGTCGCTCCCCGCCCGCTCCGGCCGGCGGGAGGACGGGCCGTTGAGGAGTGCGGTCCGAGGCCCCCGGACGACGACGATGGTCGTTTCGGGGGCCGCGGACGCGGACGGGGAGGCGATGATGACGGGCGTGATAGCCTCGAGGGTTCGCGACTTCCCTGACACGCGGTCCCCGAGTTTTGCGATGCAAGCCCGACGAGGACCCCTCGCGACATCTCGGCCGTGCGGCGCTCGTTGGGATTAGTCCGGCGCCCGCCGACCGAAGTCTGTCGAGCTTGTCGCACATAGACCGGCGGATGTCGCCCAAATCGGGTACGAGTCTGGGGGCGTCCGGGGCGTGAGTGCTGCCACCACGCGACGATGTTTACGGCTTCCTTCCTCCGCCCACTCTTTACCACGGAGGCTGCGGCGAGAGTTGACCGATTTTTACGGATAAAAGCGAGAGGGCGAGAGTATCCGAGAGCATAATTTGGAGTTTGACCCCCGGCCCGATACGCGCGTACGACGCGGCAAAATATATGAGACCGCCCGGATGCTGCCGCACGTGATGAAGCCGGACCTGACACATTCGCCGGCACGGCGCCGGCAGCACATCGTGTATGGACATCGCCCGGTTGCGAGCTTATGCCCATGGGTGTAGAAGGACCGACATAAGCGAGGATCATCGCAGATTATGACAGAGGCGTCTGGGTGCGGCCGCATCTGCGGGTATTCCCAGACTCCTGAAAGTGGACGGGCCTCGCCATCTCGCATTTCCCTCCGTCGGTGCCTGGAAGCATAGCCCCGCCGTAGACGTTTCGATGATGCAGTCCGTCTCTGGGCCGCCCAGATTTCGCAGCATCGCTCCGGCAGACGCAGAGGGTTCGGCCGCCTGGTGCCACCCATGCCCCGCTACTTATCGTGGTAAGCTCCCATCCTGGGAGTGCTACCGCCGCCACGCGCCTCGTTATTTTTGCGTAGTCCCGATCACCTTGTGAGAGAGTGCCCGTACGTGCGCTCGGGGGAGCCCGGCCCACCACCGGGGTCGGCCGCCGGCTCATCTTCTCCTTCGCCCCGCGCCCCCAATGTGCAGGCATGCCACGCTGCCAGGGTTAACGCGGGCAGGGGGTCGCGGCGGAGCCCTAGTTCGAGCGGTCCTTCGAACCGCATACGCTTTCGACTGGCTCGGCAGACCCGCATGCATCGCCAAATGTGGACCCGTGCATGCAATTAATCTTTTTCCGAAAAATATGTGTATCGGTCCGTACCGTGTTTACGGTTAACTATATTCTGTATCTCTGATCGTGATTCTGTACGCCACATCTCTGCGTCCCTGTGTTCGGTGAAACTTTGTTTACTATACTTTAGTGCTTCTGGATCTGATTACGTTTCTGTTTAATATACCTCTGTGCGTCCGATTTCGGTCATAATTCTGTCCGATATACTTCGGTACGTCTGATTCTGACTTCGAATCTGTCCAATAAATTTCCATACGTCTGACTCTGGTTACAGCCCTGTCTGACATACTCCTATGTGTATGATTCTGACTACGGATTTATGTCTGACTTTGACTATGGACCCGTTCGATATGCTTCTGTACGTCTGGCTCCGAATTTGAATCTGCTTAAGATAATCGTCGGAATATGATTCTGTCTGTCGTATTTTTGTACTTCTGACTCCGGATATAACTCCGTCTGACGTCCGTTTGATCTTCTGGTTCTGGTTAAGATTCTGTCCGCCGTATACCCGATCTGAGATGGTATGAACAACTCTAATACGGCGATATCGAAGAAAGATGGATGAAGTTAGAAAATGAAGGCCGTTACAATTTCTTCGATCATGTGCAAGTATGTAAGTGGCAAGTAGACCTCCCCGACTGATTTTAATCTACCATGAGGTTGAATTAACATTCGAGGACGAATGTTTCGCTGGTGATGTTATATCCCGCCTTTGCATAATCTAAAAATTCGAAATGATTGTGATTTGTGAGAAAGGAGGCCATGTTTGAATTTTTCTTAGTAGGTGTGTGGCGGATATGGAAGCTTGAATGTGGAAACACCCCAGAAGGCCTAAGGGCAAAATTGGAATTTTGGAAATTTATTTCGGAATTACAAAATATGAATTCATGAAAATTGGGCAAAGAAAAAAAAGGAAAATAAGGCCCAAGAGAAGGGGTGGCCGGCCAACTAAGGACCAAAACCCATCTTCTAATTAATTTTTGGCATGTGATATTAATTATAAGGACCATAAGTCTAGAATTTTCAAGAACAAAGCAAAAAAATCAAGAAAAAAAAGAGAGAGAGAGCACGGCCTAGAGAGAAAGAAAGAAAAGAAAAGAAAAAAATTCTGGAGCCAAATCCTTTGGTTCAAATTCATCTCTCTTGGATTATTACTAAGCTCAAGTTCCTTTCAATTTAGTATAATTATCTAGGCAAGACAATTCTTTGTGGCAAGTGGAAGAATTGAAAAAGGTAAGAATTTTCATGTTCTTGAATTATGAAATGAATTTGTATGTTATTATGTTTGGAATTGGATGAAGATTATGGAATGAAAAGCATGTGAAATTTTGTGTGTATGTGTGCATGTAAGGGGCCGTGTGTGTGTGGTATTTTATAAATAGGATGACTTGAATTTATGTTGGAATTTTAGTTGTAATTATTGTAGAATATGAATTGGAAAATGAAAGTTGAATGAATTGGATTGAAAGTGGGAATATGGATATGGCCGTGAGCCATGGTTAAATTTGAATGGTACTAAATTTTGTTAGTATGACATTGTTATGTTGTTATGTGATTCTTGCAATGAGAATAAGAACAATAGTAAAACGATGAAGAATTTGTTGGAATGGAATGTAGGAAAGATGCTTTATATGATTTTATGAAACTATAAAAATAAAGTGCCTAAGATGCAAATTATGATTGTCCTTGATGAAATTGGAAGATGGAAATGAGTTATGAACATGTTTGCTAAAAGATTGGAAGTTAATGGGTGAATTATGCCTTTGGTAGGAAACTTGCATACTTTGTATATTATGTATATTTGGTAAAATGTTATGGAATGTTTCCGAAGTGATCTTGTTGGGTTGGTGAATATGAAAATGTCAATGTTGGATTGACAAGTGAAGTTAGAATGGGTTATTATGTTATGTAGAAAAATGGCTAGTTGTGCCATATTGTGCATTTTATTGTAATACTTGATGTTGTTGTTGGCTTGTTTAGTTTAGTCGAGTTAATTCTCGGGGTGTCATATTTATAGGGGAGGTGCTTTGCCGAAATTTCGGTAGCCAAGAAAACCCAAGTTGAAATGTTAGCTTCATGAATAGTAATTGTAAGAATGACCATTTGTAGATTCTAGACGAAACGAACTCGAGATTTAAGGAGCGTAAGGCGCAATTGAGGTATGTAAGGCCTTCCCTTTATTCTTTGGCATGTTCCGAATGTAATGTGCTTGGAAGCGAGCCCTTGATTGTATTTCGCGACTCACAATCGAAGATTGAAAATAGCGCCAAATCATTCGGTAAGATTGAACCAATTTCTCTAAATTGACCTATAAGTATGTAACTTCCATAAATGGAGTCGAAACACTTAAGATGATTATGGACGACTCCCTAAAGCTTATTACCCATATTTATGTATTTTACTATGGTTGGGTCCGAGGTGGGCCCACAAAACCTCGATCTCCCGATATGGCTCAAATTGATCTATTACCGTTCGTTCTTCATAAGTAACTCTTAATTATGTTTCCGTCCGCTAACTAAAGTGTATTATGACCATCTATCCGAATCTGATATTAGTCCGACATCGGAACGATTCCGGACACTCGCTCGTGTATAATCCGATTACTCGATTTGATCCGTTTCCGAACTATTTCGATTTCATTAAGTCCGTTTGTCGGTCCGTATGTGTATGGTTTTCATGGATCCGTTCGTGGATGTCTCAACGCTTCCTTTACCGCGCCGGCCGGAGTTCCGTGATTCGCGCACCTCCACCGCATTGTTCACCGCGTCCCCTTCGATTGTGCGGGCCGGGATCTGTCGTCCGTATCCGATTATGATCCGCTGCGGTTATGTGATATGGGGATGGCGGCGGGATGGCATTTGATCCGATTCTCGTCCGTCCACCGCGTCCCGTACTACGAGGGGCCGGGTTCATTCGCGTCCCCGCTCAAAGGGCCGGGATCTCGTCCGTATGTGATTGGGATCCGATTTCGATATGTCACGTCCGTATGTGATTATGACTCGCATGCATGATTCTCGTCTCATGTTGCGCTCCGTATGTCCGATTTGGAATACATAACCGCACTCGGAAGTCCGATTGACTCGATCACACTTCGAAAAATCGACCCGGACACCGATTCTCGTCCGTCATACATTTGAGATCGGTTTTGTCCGAGAGTTCTGTCCGTACGCTCTGTAAGTCTGATTCTGCTTATGATTCTGTCTGTACATTCTGTAAGTCTGACTCCGCTACGAATCCGATTCTGTTCGCTCTATTTCTGCATTTCCGTCTGTTACGATTTTACATATCTGACTCTGGGTATCTTAATTATGTATGTTATGTTTCCGCTTTACATACTCGGTACATCTTCGTACTGACCCCCTCGCTTCTCGGGGCCGTGTTGGCATGCCCACGTGCGCACGCGCGCGCACGCACGCCGCCGCCTAGGGTATTAGTCCGTCGTTTGGAGAGCTCCCCTTTGATCGGAGTCGATATTTTGGTATATATCTTCTGTTGTACATGTGTTCTGTATATATGACTATTTGGGTACGGCGGGGCCCTGTCCCGTCTTCTGATTCCGTCTTCTGATTCTGTTCTGTATGTTAGAGGCCTGTAGACATGTCTGTGGGTGTGATTATGTCTGTACGGTTATGTGCACGTATGGTATGTTCGGGCGGTTTAATCACCGCGGCAGCCTTGTCGGCTCGCCTATATATATGTAAATGGCTATATTGGCCCTGTGTGGCCTCTGTTGGTATTTTCTTGTGCTGTAAATTTTAGTTAGTATGAAAAACAGAGGAAACTCGCCCAAATTTTTCTAAATATCCGAGTTATTATTTGTGGCTTTTGGTACGTACGGGTGCCGGCCGGGCGCTAGTCACGGCTGCACGGGGTTGGGTCGTGACAACGAGCCTCTAAATATAGTACACATATACGTACGGGGCCGAGTGCTTTGCCGTGCCCGCATATATATATACACGAGAATAGTACCAAAAGGAATGAGGCTCCGAACAAATCGAGCGCCGTCGATCGCTTCGGAGAGGCTTCTAAGAACCAAAACCGTTCGTTCGCCGACTCGCGTGGCATGAAACGCAGCGTCCACGAAAGGGACGTCGGTGAATAGTGTACCGAGTATGTAAGGCATGAATGGTAACATAGTAAATGAATATAGTATAAGTCGTAGCAGATAGATATCTGAGCTTATCCTTTGCGTGTATCACATGCATGTGTATGCCCCAGTGGCGATACCACGCAAGCTAGCCCATTTTTTCGTAACACGATGTCCCGTATCCCCCGTATACGATGAACAAGACATTTCGCAAATGGCTCATTTTCGAGAAATAAGCAGCTCATTTCGGTAGACAAGACATTTTCAAGAACAAGACATTTCATTAAATGTGATGTCTCTTTCTTACATTTACAGACGCTGAATACATCAGCTCTCCCACCCCCCTCCCCAACAGGGTCCCAACACAACATGTCATATATATCATATATCGCATATACAGACGCCGCGTACGGCTCTTCCCATATCCCGCGTCCGGGCATCCCGCGTCCCCGGATGATCGCACCCACCGAATCGGGACACGTGTTCTTCCCCTTTCCCCGTACAGATACATATACATACACATATCTCTATACATATACATATTCATATACCGTGCACATATACATGTATCACAAGGCGAGGTTACCAATGAAAAGTGTCATTATAAAAAAACATCAAATAGGGTCGTAAAATATAGTTTCGTTAACTTAGAACCTTTATAACGATTGCCATCCCCTATAATAGGATTGAAATATTAAGAAGTCGTTTAACATTTCCATGTTTTCATTTTTTATAAACGTATCATACCATCAAGTATATCTATAAGCGTAGACATTTACCCATTTTCAACCCCATCGTTGTCATTATAGGATCATACTCTTCACCTTAGTCAAGGAATCATGACGTATGTTCTCTCTTAGCATTATCGTCGTAGAAATATTCTCATTAAAGTAGTTACAACACTTATCATTTAATAATCAAAGCACTAAAGAAAATCCGGGGACCGTGGGCCCACCCCTCGGGAAGTCAAATGAGGTGGCGTACACAACTTACATATAATACGTGTCATGACGTTACTTATGAAGGTCTTAGGGTAATCGGTCTCATTCTTGCAAGTTCTAGGATGTTTAGACATTGTCCTTACAATTCATGCACTTTTGGTTCAATCTACCGAATGAATAGTGACTATTTTCTATCGCGGATTTCTAGAGTTAGGTAAGTCCCCGAGGCGCGAAATCAAGCCTATACGTCTAAGACATGCCAAGAAAGAAAGGGAAACCTTACATACCTCTTTCGCTTCTTTAGCTATTCCGAATTCACGTCACAATCTTGTCAAAATCTGCAATTGGTCATTTTTACCAAAACTCTCATTAGTATACTTAGAGTTAGAATCTTAAGGAACCACTTGGCTACCGAAATTTCATAAAGACTTCCTCTCAAATATACCATCCTCAACATTCAATTTAGTCAAATTCTCATCAAACACAATCCGGGAATTCAAACCCGGCCAAACTATTAACAACAATACCAATATTCATACTAACAATTCACATATTCCATTCAAGATGTATGATCTCAATTTACTACTTTCTTCAAAAACCTTCCGACTTCAATAAAAACAATAACAACCTTATAGTATGTATTCCAACAACACCATGCCTATATCATTGTCTTCCATACATATAAGAACATAACATTCGATTTACATAACTTCAATCACAAGTCTCCAACTATCATCATTTTCTCTAAGATCATTAACTTGATTAGCATTATTGACTCTATACAACACAACCAATACACTATGTAAAAGTTAGTTCAATTTCCTTCACTCCACACCACCACCACACGGCCACAACCTTATCAACATCATTCAACCTCCATCATCCGCATAGCGTTCACAACAACAACAACCAAACACTAAATAAAATGGTTAAAACATAACTTCTACACATACACACACATGGACGGCTACACCCCTCATGCATATTTTTCATGAAATTCCATAGTTTCCACACATAATAACAACAACCAACACACAACATAACACAACACACAATACATATACACACACACGGCCTACCCTTGTAGGTCACGGCCACACACACACCTACACTTCCTTCACATAAATTTCATCCATTTTTTATGCACCACAACATGCATAAACACTCATAACATATAAAAGAGGAATTAACCCTTACCTTCTTCCTTGATTCTCCAAGTAGCTAGGACTTCCAACTTATATGAATATATGTTTTTCTTGTTCCAATAACAACTCCACTTTGTTAAAGACCCTTCAATGGAACGTTTGGCTAGGAGGAACAAGTTGGAAATTCTCCTCTTTTTTTCTTTTTTTTTTTTCCACGATTTCTTTCTTTTTCTTCAAGGCCGAATTGGCCACTTTCTTTTCTCCTCCTTTTTCTTGTTCTTTGGCTCTTGAAATTTCTAGAGAAATTATGATAATTCATGAAGACTTAGTCTTCTTTTAAGCTTATTCATTAGCTTTTATGGGGCTTAAGCCCACACCACTTGGATGACCACTTGGCCCAACTAATTCATTAATTCTAAGCCCAATCCTTTTTCTCTTGCAACCCATGAAAAATAAATTTTTTTCAAAATTCCAAATTTACCCTTAGCCTTCCTCCATATTTCCACGAGTCATATTGCGAATTTTCCTTTTATGCCCTTGACCTTTCTTAAGATTTCCGCTTCTAAATACGTCATAAGTCATTCGTATGCTTATCAAAATAAAAAATGTGGCCTTTCTTGTCGTCCTCCCGCGATTGTCTCGAATTATCCGATTGCACTAAAATGCGGGATATAACAGAAACTTAACCGCCTTCTGGGTCAGCTTCGTTAATGGTGCTGCGATGGAAGAAAATCCTTCTACAAACCTTCGATCGTAACAGCCAAACCCGAAAGAACGGACTTCGATCAGAGGCGTTGTTGGCCTTGTGCCAATTCTTCATGCCTTCAATCTTCTCGTGTATCTACCCGAATACCATGTTGAAATGATGTGGCCCGGAAAAGTCACCGAATTTAGCCGAATTCACATTTTGAAAATTTGGCATATAACTTACGAGCTCGAAGGATTCCAAGAACGATGACGCTAGTGGTCCATGTTCCGCTTCGATCGGGAATACACCAAAATGTCATCAATGAACACGATCACGAACAAATCCAAGAAACGCTGAATACATTATTCATCGTTCTGAATATCGCCGGGGCGTTGGTCGTGCCAAACGACATTACCCGAAACTCATAATGGCCGTATCTCGTTCGAAAGCCGGCTTGAGATGTCCTCCTCTTTAACCCTCACTTGATGGTACCCCGATCTTAGATCTATCTTCGAGAATCATTTGGCACCTCGTAGTTGGTCAAACAAATCGTCGATCCTTGGAAGGGCGTTATTCTTTATGGTCACCTTGTTCAATTGCGTAATCGATACACATTCTTAAGGAGCCGTCTTTCTTTCTCACAATAACACAGTGTGCTCTCCATGGCGACGCAGCTTGGTCTAATAAAAGCCTTTTTCGAGCAAATCCTTTAATTGCGCTTTTAACTCCTTTAGTTCTCATAGGGCAATTCGATATGGGGGAATAGATATGGGCTTAGTATCGTAGCACATCAATGGCGAACTCAATCTCCCGCTCTGGCGGTAAACCTGGAAGCTCGTCTGGGAACACGTCTGGAAATTCATTTACCACAGGGACGGATTGAAAGGTTGGTGGTTCTGCTTCTATGTCTTGAACCCGAACCAAATGATAAATGTAGCCTTTGGCAATCATCTTTCTTGCTTTGAAGTAGGAGATAAATCGACCCCTCGGAGACGCCGTATTGCCCTTCCATTCTAATACTGGGTTCCTCGAAGCTGGGAATCGGATCGCCTTTGTTCTACAATCAACATTAGCGTAACAGGAGGCTAGCTAATCCATTCCCATAATGACATCAAAATCTAGCATCTCTAACTCATGTAAATCAGCAGTAGTACGACGATCACAAACCGCGATCACACAATCCTTATATACCCGTCCGACTAGTGCGGGTCTCCCTGGGGTGTAGCCACCTCAAAAGGTATAATTGGTTTTTGGTTCCATCCCAACACGATTAGCAACATAGGGAGTGATATACGACGAGTAGAACACCGGATCAATCAACGCATATACATCATAGGAGAATACGACAAAAGATACCCGTGACCACGTACGGGAAGATTCACACGATCTTGGCATCCGGCCCGCCATGCGTATATACGGTTCGGGGATCGCCCGAACTCGGTGTTCCACCTACTCGCCGGCACGGCCTCGTCGGAAACCGGGATGCTTTTCCAGGAGGGTGCACGGACGATGATGAACCAATCGCCGATCCGGCGGCCTGAGCTCTGTCTCCTTCATACCTCAGCGGACAATCCCGCATTAAATGGCCAACTTGACCACAAGTAAAACAGGCACCTGTATCTACGCGGCACTGCCCAGAGTGTGGTCTGCCACACCGAGTACACCGTGGTAGGGGTGGCCTCGCCCTACTAGAATCAGCTCATGACCGGGACCCTCGAAGCCTTTGAACTCGGCACGGTCCCGATAGAGAGGACGATCAAATCTTTTACCCGCAAATCGAGGGGTGCGTTGGCTACCGATTGATCCGAATGCCTCGGAATATTGTCGTGTCTCGCCCTCCTCTATACTCACCGCTAGCTCCGGAAGATCCGGCCCTTTTCTCGCGCCCTCTTTCAGGGTAACGTTCACTTCTCTGCCCGGCCGCCGTTCTTCCAGGTTTTGGGCATGGGCCTGAATACGAGCGATATCCATCCCGTCCTGGAGTGAAGCCGTCAAACAATCTTTAACTAAATGTGGCCCCAACCCACTCACGAATCGATACACATGGTCTCCCATATCGGCTACCATGGCTGGGGCATACCTGGCCTGTTATAGCCCGTATTTTGTAAGTTTGGAAATCTCAAAGTCGACGTGGAAAGTTAAGGGCAAGACCATTTCCAAAAATTATTTTAATGTACGAGTTGCTATGGATATTATTTATGACTATTATTAGTATGGAATTATTGCGAGAGGCTAAGGACGAAACGAGAAATTCGCAAAATGGGCCGTGGAAATAATGCGGAAGGCTAGGGGCAAAATGGTAATATTGAGAAAAGTCGAGGGGCAAAACGGAAATTTCACATAAGGTTCATGAAAGTTCCCAAAGGAGGCCATATTGGCCATGTGATTAAAAAAAAAAAAAAAAAAAAGATGACAAAATAAGTCATCTTTCCATGAAAATTTAAGAAAAATCTAGAGAAATTGAGAGAGGGGCATGTGCCCCTCACATGCTTGAGGATTTATATATATATATACATGTTCATCTTTTAATTCAAGAGAAGAGCAAGAAAAAAAAAAAAAAAAAGAGAGATGGAGACCAAGGCCAAGGCCATTCGGCCAAGGCAAGAAAAAAGGAAAAGAAAAGAAAAAAAATTTCAAGTCTTCAATCCTTGGTTCAAAAATTATGTTCTTCAAGTATTTCTACCAAGTCAAGGATGCCCTTTAATGTGGTGCAATTGTTGGAGCAAGAAAACCATCCTTTGTGGCAAGTTCAAGATTCTAGTTAAGTGGGAAGTTAAGGAAAAAGGTAAGATTTCATGCTCTTTTATGTGTTATGAATGGTGATTATGTATGTTGTAGTGTGTAAAAGTGAATGAAATTCATGAAGTTGTAGATGTGGGAGCTTGGCCGTGTGGGTGTTATGTGTGTGTGAATGATGTATTAATTTTTATGTAGTATTTTAATTGTTGTTGTTACGTATTTTATGATGGAAATGAATGAAAAGCATGAAATTGTGAGGTTGGTAGTTGTAGCCGTGAGTCTTGTTGCATGAGTTGGTCGTATGGGTGTGTTGTGTGCATGGAAGGATGAGTTGATTTTATGTAGCATGTTGTTGTTGTCGTTGTTGTAATGTAAAGAGGAGGGTGAAAATTCATGAAAATATGCATGTGTGTGTGTTGGCCAAATGGTATAGGTGATGGAAGGGTATGATGAATTGAAAGTTTGGTTGTAGATTTCATGTTGCAAATAAGAGTTTATGTTAATTGAATATAATGTTCTTGCATGTATGGAAGACAATGATGTTAGTATGGTGTTGTTGGGATATAAATCACAAGGTTGTTATTGTTTTTATTGGAGTTGGAAAGTCTTGAAGGAAGTAGTATGTTGCTTGAAATTGTTAGTGTGATTGTTGGTAATGTTAGTTTGGTCGGTTGAATTCCCCGGATTGTTGATTGATTGAAATTAGCCAAGTTGAACTTGGTGGTATGGTGTAATTACGGGAGATGCTAAATTTCGGTAGGCAAATGATTACTTCAAATTTCAACTTCTAGATGCTTAAATTGACAATTGGTAAATGTGACCAAATCGTAGATTTTGGCGGACTTGCAAATTGGATTTGGAGTAGCAGAAGGAGCGAAAAGAGGTATGTAAGACTTTACCTTCCTTTCTTGGCATGTCTTAGACGTAGTAGGTGTGGACATGGGCCTCGGGGACAATTCCTTTCCTAGAAATCCGAGATTGAAATTGGTTACTATTCATTCAGTAGAATTGAAGTAAATGTTCATGAATAGTTGAAAGAAATGTCTAAACACCTAGAACTTGCATGAATAACACCCGACCACCCTAAAACTCTCATAAGTAACGTCACGAGACGCATTATACGTAAAACGTGTACACCACCTCATTTGATCCGAGGTGGGCCCACTATTCCCGAATTCCCTCCTATTGTTCCATTAGGCTTATTTCCGTACTATAGTCAATGAAAGTTCTTGGTTATCATTCCGACCACAAAACAATAGCTGTTTTAACTAAACCCTTGATCCCAAGGAATGATTTTCCTTCCTAAAAGTTTACAAATGTTTTCCAAATTATTCATTTTTCTCCAAAAACCAAGTTTTACAATGTTGAAAGTCTTAATGACTAAAACGACGACCATGGTTCTATGATGATATGATGATAATGATGATGCCAGCTATGAGAAGAAGTCTATGATGAGAATGTCAAGGATATGGCTTTACCACAAATACGACGTTATGAAGCGTTAAGCTATGGTCGTGTAATGACTATTTCAAAGGTTTTAAAGTGTGCGAAATGATGCTTTATGATCCTGTTAGATGTTTTTCCATGCAGTTATTCTCCATTGATAGTCTCGCCTTACTATTAGTTCTTTCAAGGTGAGATAAAGCGCCCGTGGTTATTCCATAATAAAATCGGAGGTTACCGACCTTACGTCACTCTGATAGCGTTATAGCTTTTCTTTGGGCTCCGCTACCGCATGCCATGATATATGTATATATATATATATATATATATATATATATATATATATATATATATATATATATGTATATGGGGAAGATGGGGAGCAGGGCAGAGCGCTATAGACGCTGGGTTGCACACGGTACATGTAGCCGTATCTATCATGATATCATCCCGGACGCGGGACATCTATATATTTATGGTTAAATGGATCGGTGACGCCTCGATAAATAATATACCATGTTATATTTTCTATATATATATGAAAGGAAATGTTTTTCAAAGACAGCTTAGCATGCATAGCATCCGCCCTGAGTGGCATTCATGTACAGGTTACATTCTTTATTTTATATTATGCTCTATATTCCCATACAGTTGATATTCCTATGTTCATTTCATACTATGTTACAGTTCATGTCTTACATACTCAGTACATTGCTCGTACTGACCCCTCTTCTTCGGGGGCTGCGTTTTATGCCGCGCAGATACACCCAGACGAGTTGAAGCTATTATAGAAGATGTTCCAGCGAAGTTGGCGAGCTCCGTTTGCCCTGGAGTGTAGCCGAGTCAGAGCTTGTATGCTAGGATTTCTGATTGCAGTTAGAGACTTTGCAGGCAGAGTCGTGGGTATCAGAAGTCGATGCGTCATCGGCGGCCCTATCGGTAAATGTGTCAATTTGTATCATGATATAAGTTCTACGTAGTTACATTTTATTAAATTTGAAAGTAGTATTATGTATTACGTGATTATTTGGTTTAGAGGTTCGACAAAAAAAAAAAAATTTAGGTATGAAATAAGGGTCAGAGGGTTCGCTCGGCCTGCAGGAAGGGTCGGGTGCCCATCGCACCCTGATCAAGATTAGGGTGTGACATGGCCAAAGAATTAAATCGGAGGCTGTACTCCCGAGCGCTCATATTCACTTGCTTAAGATTCAAGAACTGATCGGCTCGGGCCGTCGTGCCTCCGGTGGTAAATAATGTCGCGAGAATGCTTCGGTGAACTCTTGCCAAACCGGGAGGAGGTGCGTTGGCTCCCCTCGAAGATATCCAAGCATTATACCACCGGACGGCTACGTCCCGCAACCTATACGAAGCCAACTCCACCGACTCCGTAGCCGAAGCATGTATTATCCGTGGCGTCCTCGACGTCTCGTCCCCATGAAGCCTGCGGGTCTCACGGGTTTCGAACCATAAAACTGCGGAGGATTCGGTGATAAAATCGCGGGCTCTCGCACTCACCGCCCTATCACCTTGGCCGGGACCTTGCAGCTGCCGGGCACGCGAGGCAACCAGTGGGTCGACAAGCTCGAATAGCTTCCCCGCCACTGCTGGCCCGAGTGGGCGGTGGAGCCGGGGTAGTCTTGGGGGTACAGAAACTCTTTAGCTCTTTCTGCTCTGACACCGGTGGAGCATGAGAAGTACGAGAGGGGGCTTCGTTATGAGACTCGCCCTCTTCTACCTCCACCGGTGGCTCCCGTTCAACTGTTCTCCCGGCCACCGTCTTGGTCTTGCCCTTGGGCCGCCGTAGCTTTCTCACCAGGCGTTGCGTTGAAATCATAGCAAACGATTGGAGAAGAACGGGGATTCCACGGTAACATCGCTCTATCGCACGATCTAGAGTGCAAAGAAGGTCGATCATTCCTAAATGCCCTGTGACCTCCTTTTATAAGTGCGGCGCGCTTCACACCCATAAACGGGGACTCTCGGGACACGGCTCGTAGACAACCCCCAGGACGAGCGCTCGATAACACTTTTGTCTCGACCCACGTAGGCGGCGTGACGGGTGCCCGATAGTATCCTACCGGCACCTCTTATCATGTATTCTATTCGTGCTACCGAGTGGGCCATATGGACGATATGATCGTATCTTACTCAACATAATCATCGATAGCATACTCGTGAACGAGTGTCGATGGATTTTACCAAAAGATTATACATCCATAAAGGCGAGCGAAAAGACTACAAACATCTTCTTGTACACGTACGTCTACGAGCCTCCAAATAAGATACATATATCCACGTCGGGGCCGGATTCCACCGTGCCCAAATATGTACACAAAAGTAGTGCCGTGTAGCGAAGCTCGGAACAATGGAGCGCTTCCCGATATATCTTTGGTGGGGCCCCTAGGGATCAGATGCTGTTATATCCCGCATTTTCGTACATTGGGACAATGCGGATTAATTGTGATAAATTAGGGGACAAAACATTCAGGATAAAAGTCGAGACTTTTGACCTTCGATTTTATTTTGAGACATAAGTTGTTCATGAATTTGTTGGTATGGAACAATTAGGAAAATTTGGGACCAAAAGTGATATATTTGGAAGTTGAAAATCATGCAAAATGGCCTTGTGGCCGTGTGGCTTGTTGGATGGTCCCGCGCATTTTGTGTTCAATTTTAATTGGTCAACACATGTGTGGGCCAAGGACACTGTATTATTCATATAAGGTGTAAAAGATGACCAAGTCTTCACAATTTATCATCTTCCATACTTAGAAAAAAAAAAGCAAGAAGTTGAAGCACAAAGAGAGGCTCGGCCAACTCTTGGAAATTTCAAGTCCAAGAACAAGCCATCCTAAAAATATTTTGTTGATGCAAATCCACTATTTTGAGGTC